>NW_021224832.1:0-22547 GCF_002162155.2 Triticum dicoccoides
AAAAACAAAAACCCCAGCCACAGAAATGCTGACGCGTGGATGCCTATTGGTCCCGGTTGGTGCCACCAACCGGGACCAAAGGCCCTCCTGCCTGGGCTCAGCGGACAGGCCACGTGGAGGCCCATCTGTCCCAGTTCTGGATTGAACCGGGACTAAAGGGTCAGGGCATTAGTACCGACCCTTTAGTCCCGGTTCATGAACCGGGACTAAAGGCCTTCACCAACCGGGACTGTAGGCCCTTTTTCTACTAGTGGAAGCAGACATCCTGATAAACTCATTTTCACCAACTAATCATAAAATAACAGAATTTTAGAACGATGTAACGAATTCTACATAAGGCACTAGCGGCAGAATAATTGAAGTTACCGCTCAGCCGACTTAAATACCAGTGCGGTGGGAAGTAACAAATTACATGATCCGTAAAACAGTTATCAATAAAAATATCACCAATTGTTTAAAAAAACGGTTTTGCTATTTAACAGTCAAGTGTTTTTCAATTCGTCATCACTCAAATTTCTGTCCGTCCGTTCTCGCGCGAAGATTCGCGCTGGTTTTCCTTTTTTCTTGGCGCTGACGCCCTATTTGCTCCGGTTGGTTTTTTTTACCGAGTTCGGCTTTCTTTGTTTCAACCCGTAACCGCCCCGTCCCGGTACTGCTGGTTTTTTGTCCTGTTCGAATTTTGGAGTGGGTGTCGATAAGGTCGAGGGAGAGGACTCGAGCGGCGGTGGAGAAGACGCGATTTCATGGTGATTCCGAGCTATTTCACCGTTCAATTTTGATTTTTCCTCCCTTTTCTCTTCACTCCCCTGCTGCCGAGGTTGGTTTCCCTTGTCTCTCGAGCGCCCCCCCCCCTCTCTGTATTTTTGCTGGTGTTGTGGTCCTGTAGTTCCAGATCTAGGTGAGTTTCGTCATCGTGGGTTCATGGATGGTCTGTTTGCTGTTGTTCATGGATCCGTGGTACGTGTTGCCGTGTTGTTCTAGCCTGCCCTCCGTAGTCCGCCCAATTTCCCGCATCCATTCTGCTCGCCTGAGTTGCGTATGAGCTTGTAGTTGCGGGTTTTAGGTCATTGTAGTCGTTTTTCTCCCCTGACTTTAGGTGTACTAGGCTTTAGATTTGTTTATTTCGTGCTGTAGATGCTCGAGGTTCGTGTACTGGTAGTTGCAGCAGATCAACTTGCGACCTGGTACTGGTATACAGGGTGATTTCCCTGTTAAATTTTCTGCTAGCCAGTGGTGTCCGTTCCCTTTGCTGTTTGATGATAGTTGTAGGTGGCTGGTCATGATTTCTCCTGGTAGCTGTGTTCTTCAGGAATTTATCTGAATTTGATGCTTCTACTACTGTGTTTTTACCCCCAGAATTATAGTATACCTCAGAATTTAAGTGTATGTTGCAGAACCGGACTGTAGTTTCCCCTACACTTACACTGTCTAGCTTTTCTGTTTGTAATGGCTGGAGGTATGCATACTGGTTGTTGCAGAGGTTGATTTCCCTGTATTTTTCTGCTAGTTCCTTTTCCGTTAGATGATAGTTGGAGATTATGCGATGTAGTTTTTGTAGTTGTAGGTGGCTGCTCATGATTTTCCCTGGTAGCCGAGGTATGTCTGAATGTGTTCCAGGAATCTCTCTGAATTTGATGCTTCTATTACAGTGTTTGCACTGAAATTTCCAGTCGAATTTCAGTTTTCTTACACTGTATTTATCAGTGTATTTACAGTCTAATATTAGTGTACTTTCTTTATTACTTGCACTGTAATATCAGTGTACTAACTATGCAATTACACTATAGTATCAGTGTACTTACACTATAAATCCCAGTGTAATTTCAGTAAATTTACTTTGCAATCCTATTTGTTTTCAGCATTTGGTTAGTTAGTCATGCAAGTGGATCTCTCTGTATTGTAGCTCAAATTTACATTGATCTTACCCCCCATATTTTCAGTGTAACTACTGTGTAATCTGTTTGGAGAATCTCACTGTTCCTGATTTTACAGTGTAATACTCCCATTTTTACAGTGTAATTCTCCCATATTTGTTGTAATTACTATGTAATATGTTCTAGTAGTACGACTGTGTAACTTACAGTGTAATACTCCCATATTACATGTAATTCTCATGCTTTTACAATTCTCCCATGTTTGTAATTACTGTGTAATTTACAGTGTACTACTTCCAAATACTCCCAGAATTACAATATAACTTTCCTCCCAGAATTACTGTGTAATTTCCAATTACAGTGTAATTTGTCCTAGCAGTACTGTGTAATTTTCCCCCTAATTCCAGTGTAATTCCTGATTATAGTGTATATCCCGAGTCACAAATTCAAGTGTAATTCCTGATTACAGTGTATATCCGAGATACAGTGATGTTTCGGTAGTTTATTCTATTAAGTGCTGATTCTTTAAATGATCCTTTTGTGCCTAGTGACTTTGCGGAACATGGTTCTAATGCTATGTCTTTGGTAGTTATTTCTGTCTTGTTCTCTACTTTCATTCTCTTTTTTATTTTCTCTTCCAGTTTATAGTTTTTCTATTTGTTGACTGAATTATTTTTCAGGGTCTTTCTAGTGATGATGGAGGGTTTGATAAAGCTATTTTCAATTTCTATTGAATCATGTGAGCCTTTCTGATCTAGTCTTAATTTTCTGATAACTTATCTTTTTTATTCTTAGGAATTACAGTGTAATTTAGCCCAGAATTAGTGTAGTATGCCCCTAGTATTATAGTGTAATTTATCCCAGAATTTCATTGCAATCCCCGTGCTTTCTTTTTGTAATTGCAGTGTAAAATACCCTAGAATTGCAGTGTAATTTAGCCTAGATTTTAGTGTAATTCCAATGCTTCATTTTTTGTAATTACAGTGTAATTTTTCCAGAATTACAGTGTAAACTCCATGCTTCATTTATGTAATTACAGTGTATTTTTTCCCAAAATTACAGTGTAAATTTGATGCTTCATTTATGTAATTACAGTGTAATCTTTCCTAGAATTTTGGTGTAATTTAAAAAAATCCGAACAAAGTAGTGTAATTTTCATTCTAAACCTTTGTATTTCTTGATATTTGAGATTCATTTCTTGTTCAGCTTTGCTTGAATTACAGTGGATTTCAACTCTTTTTTGTGTGATTATGCTGTGTAGTTCCTTGTTTGTTAACTTATTATCATTCTAATCCACTAGTGTGATTATTCATTCCCTTCACTGTCCATGTATACCGGCACTGTAACAAGCTCTGCTTTTCATTGCTAATATTAATGCCTTCATCTGATGGGACTTGTGTTCTTTATGGTGATAGGTCTGTCTCTGTATTCATGACTTCATCTGAACTTGGTTGTATCTCTGTACTTATTCTGTTCAGCTTTTGCTTGAATTTACAGTGGATTTTAACTCTTTGAATTACAGTGTAATATCTCTTAGTTGCTCCGTAATTTCCACTATATTTGTTGTGTTATATGCCCCAGATTTATATTGTAATATCCCCTAGAATTACATTGTAGATTATCTCTGAATTGTATTCAATAATGCTAGAATACAGTGTAATATTTCCCAAGTTTGCATTGTATGTCATGTAGGTATTACACTGGAATTCATCTCATTTTTTCCATGAGTGTCATGAGTTGTATAACTCTGTAATTTCCCCAGAGTTCATGTTAGTTGCATTGCCCTGTGTCGTAGCAAAGATCTTTTCATGTGTACTGCAGCAAAGTTTTTTTCATGTAATTTCCTCATGGTTCATGTTACATGTTACCTACATTGCCCTGTACTGCATCAAAGATTTTTTTCATGTGTACCTTACACTGGAATTCGTGTTGGTGTAGTGTTTTGACAGTGAAACATTAACAGTTTTACCTTCAGACAGTTAGAATTTTTCCCCCGACGATTCCAAAATTTTCACTAGATTGTATGATGTTTTTTTTCTGCAGACTAGTTCATGTAGCAGGTGTATGTAGAGAAGCAGGGTGAGGAAAAACATGGAAGAGTTCAACAGAAGTGTGATCAAGAGGAGTAGTACATTTCCCCAGCCGTGCACCGTGTCTTGGGTGATTTTCCTCTATCCTATACCAATTATTCGGATCTGTTCTCCCCCCTTGCTTCTCTCTACGTACTTGCCCCTCTGTTGTGCCTCTCTGACCTGATTTTGTTACTCTCTCTCTCTCTCTCATGATGTCTCCTTGATGTTTTCTGCTCTTTCTTCTCCTCATTTCCCCTCTCCCGTGGCGCCTCCCAGATGAGTTGTGTGATGCAAGTTAAAGGAGGGTCCTAGGAGACACCAGTACTCTGATGATTTTTGTTCTTTTTCTTTGTCAGAAATAGAAACAGTATGAAATTCCCCCTGTTATCGTTGTTCAGCAGCAACAAGAGAAAACAAACACTTCTGCAGCATTTTCGTTCTTTTTCTTTCCTGGTGTTGAAGTCCATTCAGGGTGTACATTACATTCAAGCGGGTCAGAGTTTACCCGACCCGTTTTCTCCGAAATAGACGGTAGATGGTGGAGGGTTTTGGGGACATACAGGTGTCAACTTTTTATTGGTCTGTATTTTTGATTGTTGTCGAATTGAAAAACAATCGAATGTCAAATAGACATTCCCTAAAAAAATCAAGGGATAACCTAGCTAGCATATGCAATATATATGTGACCCAGGGGAAAGAACTGCATCAGATTGCCCCTGTCAAACAAAATGCAGGAGACACATGTTGTGTGTGACTATCCAACCGAATAAATTTCAACATCAAAAATTAAAGAAGAAGTTGGATCAGTACGTACCTTAGTAGAAATATAGAGTAGGCTGATCATTCATCATAAGCAATTTCAGCCCCAGGCGTGAACTCACACGGTCTACAGCAACACAAAAAATCGCCGCTGCCGCTGCAGCTGCATTTGAAGCGAATGCCAGCTCAGCAAGCCCCATGGCGGCCGTCATCGGCCCTCGCTCTCTGTAGTGCTCCAACGCTGACGCTCCCGTTCCTGGCCACCTTCCCATCATGAAAGAATCTGCCCACGGCATGCTCGCGTGCCCCCACTGCGAGCCGAGGCGCCATCGTTGCCTCAACGGACGTTGGCACTTGCCAGGGAGTGCTCTCCGGTCTCCACAGCATGCATCATCATGCTCGCCAACCGGCCACAGTCCCCGTCCGTGCGGAGGTATCCTTCGGTTACATGACGCACACCCTCGCAAGCTGCTGCACACGCCGCGTCCCCGTCGAGCACTTCCTCTCCACGTGCCGCGTCGACCTCATATCCAAAGCCGTCGTCGCCCGTGTGCTGGGACCCATACATGTGTCCATCGTCATGGGAAGGGCGATGGGTGGCACGCGGCCCCGCTACTGCATGCCGCAAGTTGCCGCTCACGGCCTCCGCACGCACGCATCAGCCGCCGTCGCGCTGCGATCTCTGCCTAGCCGCGCACCCCGGCGACCACGCGTGAGCTTTGCAGGCGCCCACCAACCACGGTCAAACTGCGAGCCACCTGCAGCACCGTCTAACCGGCAGTGTAGCTCCTGACGGTTCCCGGCCTAGGACGGCGGTAGCATCCCCGAAGCGCCTCCTGGCCCGACGGTTGAGATGTGTTACGACGGCCGGCTATGGGGAAGGCGCGTCACCGCCGTGGCCTTGATCCTCCATGCCGCATTCGCCTCTACGGTCGTGCCCTCCGCGTGCCATACGGCCCCCCTCTGATCGTCTCTATGCGGTGCGGAGAGGAGATTGACAGCACAGGGAGAGGGGCATTGGGAGGGAGGCGGAGAGGACGGGACTGACTGCACCCTGGATTGGCAACACACACCGAAGAGTCCTTTTTATAGGAACAAACAGCGGTGAAGCGGTGACATCAGATTCGTTGGGGTCTTTCAGGCGAAAAGAAATATCTCGTCAATCATCGAGAAGTCGAGAAACCGACTGAAGTTATACGTGTGGTTACATCTGCCATGGTGCATGGACGTGGTCACATCAAGTCGCCTCCACCGCTGCATGCGCATGTTGCACCCGCAATAAAAATGCCACGGCCGGCCAGGAGCCAGACAGGATGGCCCACGTGCAAAAGAAGATAGCAGAAGAACCGTTCTGCATAGCTGTTTCGGCAGAAGAATCGGCATGCAACTCGCTAGGTCCAAATCAAACACCGCCCCTACCCCACACATGCAATCCAATCCGAACACACCGTTCAGCACAGGTTGGAGTAATAGTGAACTGGTGAAGCAAATCCAAGGTAAAGTGATAGATTCACCCAACGTACACACAAAAACATGAATCACGTTGACAAAATTTTCACTGAAAGCCTATCGTCACAACCGATTTCTAACCTGCGGTCTCCCAAATTAATACACGTGTTGACGTCCGGTAGGCTCGCACGTAGCTGTCAAACAAGTGGTGAAACGTCAAGGAAAAACTCTCCCGGATATAGAGGCTTGGGTATGTATATATATGTAGGTTTTGTTTAAACTGTACTCAAACCGTGCAGATGTTTCCATATTCTTGCCTTCATCTTTTTAACTCGTGACATTGTTAGATAGTTGAATATCATTGGCTTCTCTCGGCATTCTATTTTTGCAATTTGAAATGAGTATTGGTCCATTGATATTAAACTTCACAATAGGTGGTGGCATCTCCAGGAAAAAGTAGTGGCGGATATGCTGGACATTTTTTTTCTGATGTCCTCAGCACATTTTTTTAGTAACGGAGAGGATTACTCACCTTTGTTGATGCGGGCGTTCAAGACCTACCAGGGCTGGGCCAACCGGCCCTTCGTGTTTGAGGATCCCTGACACCCCATGCTACCAGCCGGGTATCTTCTTCCTGAGCCATGTCCGGAACCAGACCAGCAGGGGCACCCTGAGTGAGTACTTCAGGCATGTCGTCAGGTCGGAGGGGTACAACCAGGCCAGCTGCCGTGTGTGTCCACGGTTCATACAGTCAAGGTGTTCACTCATCTCCCAAGATGAGCCAAACGAGCATTACAAGAGGAACCCCCCATATTTTTCATTCCTTGATAAATGGTGTTGTATGTTGGTTAAAGACTGTTTTTCTTCTCCAATTATGAAACCTCAAACAACAGCAAGATATAACATTTTTGTTTGTTTTGCAATCAAAGCTTCCATCGAATAATTTATTAGAATTATGATCCATCTTATTCAGAAATTGTGGCTATTTTGTATATTTATACAAGATACGACTTTGTGTGCATTGAAATAGCAGCGAGTTGGCCTCTCAGTCTTATTTATTTATACATTTGACTCATACGCACAGCCAGCGTGTCTGTGATTTGGATGAATTTCTCTATCCCGTTTTATGTTGTGATGTCTTTGATTTTTGTCTCTCTTCCAGATTTACATAGAGATGCCTCGGTCAGTACTTCAGAATTTTGTGTTCTTTTCGGTTGATGGCCTTTAAGTACTTTTTCGTTTTAGAATGATTCCAAAACGAGGTCACTCCTGCTTATCTTGATCTTGATCTTCACGTCTGGTGGTAGGATGCTAGGTCAAGATTGCATGGTGAGCAAAAGAAAAAGGAAAACTGTGAATGCTTTTATCTCTGGTAATTTGGAGCATAATGGAGGGAGCAAGACAACAGGCTTTGACAGTTTGCATATGGATTCAGCGGGTCTCTGCGTTAGGACTCTATACGACCAACTCAGCAGGTGTGTGTGCGTGTGTGTGTGTGTGTGTGTGTGTGTGTGTGTGTGTGTGTGTGTGTGTGTGTTCAGACATATATTTAGTTTTAGATGACTCTATACTATCAAGTTAAAATGTGTATATTCATCTTATTGTACACAACAATTCATCGTGTTCTCTATTAGAGAGGATTAAATCATGGATTTTTTTATTGCGGACATGGCTTTAGCGTGCCTCTGCGTCATTTGGCGCAACGTATCCACTAATAGCTTCTAAAGGTCGTCGGCAGGGAGATATTGCAGCTAGCATCGGCGAGAAGTTAGTGGTCATCGAGGTCGCCCACTATGCAGGGTAGGACGGTTGGTCAGCTGGCGCGTGCCAGCGAGGCGCAAGACAGGCTGCAGTGTGCCTTGCAGTGCAGTGCGGTGGCGTTGGCGTACAACGACTGTGTTTGTTTGGGCTTCAGTTTCAACAGATTCAGCTGTGGGCTTGCTGTGCTGGCAAAACTGCTGTGCTAAGGAAACAGCTGTAGTGAAGGTTAGTTGTTTGGCAACGCAGCTGTGGAAATGACTGTGAGCTGGTGAAAAGCCTGAAATGCCCTTAGAGCACTGAGATCGGTGTAACTTGTTGATTCAATGTTAATAGATTGTTTAAATGGTATTTTGACTGACAGGGAATGATTTGTTCTATGGTAATGCATAAAATATTTCATAATAATAATTTTCTCACTTTCTTGCTCATATATACATAGAATGATAGTGAGAAAAAGAATTATGTTGTCACATCGCTAGTCCATGCAAGTCACAATTGCCCATACAATACAAAAGATACTCCATATACCCAAACCTCTATATCTGGGGATGTATTCGCCCTGACGTTTAAATTCAGTTGCCCACGAACACATATTCAGGAAGACCACGACCACGACCACATATAGAGCATGCACGGCATTACGGCATCGACAGCAGCATCACCATATAGCATCGATAACAAGCAGCAGCATACAACATTCATTACATCATTACAGTATACATTCACACATCAGCGACTCCAAGCGGAGGCATCACTAGCACTTAGCAACGCCGGGGCGCGACGTACATTTCGTCGAGGAACGGACCTCGATGGGATCGACACATCATGGCAGTCTTCCTGTAAATTGCTAGAATAGGCAAGGTTAGCGTTTAGAAAATCATGAATCCCTACCAGCTTCGCTGGGAAAGTACGCATCTGGTCGCTTTGGGCTATAACACGTAAAACAGGCAGAAGCTGTTTTGGGCTGTCTCCACGAAGCTGCCCATGTTTAGTCGTTTGTTCCTGTTTCAGCTTTTTTCCACGAGAAACTGGCTCCCGAAGCTGAAACAAACACAGCCGGCATGCAGTAACATGGTGTGGCAAGAATTCCCAGAATGTGACAGGAGCAGATCCTTCCCGTAATTGATGTTTCCCTATAGGTAAACGTTTGCAGCCGGCAAGCCGACCCAGACTTGGGCCGGTCGCCTCGCTAGCGACGCGAGCACTACGGGGCCACGCATGCCACGCGACCTATCCAGCCTAGCTGTACGCTTTCCTTCTTATCCACTTCCCCTTTTATCTGTCAGCTCCAGTGCTTTCTCCTTCCTCCCAAAACGCATCTCACCTGAAAAAAGCACCCAACGCCACGGCCATGGAAGAGCTGCCATGATTTGCTTCAAGCTCGAGGCGCCACACTCAGGGACAAATCAGGGGCCACGGCAGCTGCAACCAGCAGTTGGCGGAGCTATAACCAGCGGTTGGACGAGCTGGATCCAGCGGCGCCGCCTAGTGGCGAGCTGCAACCGTGTAGCCATTAGCTGCGCTCTTTCGATGGCGAGGTTGCAACCATGCACGTTGGAGCTGCAACCAGCGTTTGGGGGAACTGCATGGGTTGGCTACTTGAGATGCGATTTTTTGCTGAAACCGACGACACCAACTGCTGCGTGGCAAAAGTTTCAACTAGTGTGTAAAATAGCTTCAACCGACGAAGAAGAAAGCTTCAACCCCATGAAGAAAAGTTTCAATGCATGTGAAAAAAAAAAGCTTCAACTAGCGAAGGAGGAAGATTCAACCATGGAATAAGCTTAAAAAGATGTGAAAAAAAGCTTCAAACCGTGGAAAAAATTTCAACCGGGGCGAAAAAAGCTTCAACCGGCATGGAAAAAAGTTTCAACCAGCGCGACATGCTGACGATGGTGCGAGCTGCGGTCGACGGCATAGCGGTGCTACGACGATGATGGGTGAGCTGGTGGGCGGCGTGTTTGCAACCATCAATCGACGGAGCTATCACCATACATGCCGGAGCTCTAAGTGGGGCAGGGTGGGTGGGGTTGGGGGGCGTGGGCGGAGTTACGTCTGGCTGGCGGTGGATCTACGCGGTCGGCTGTGGCGCTGCGTGATACGTCTCCGTCGTATCTATAATTTTTGATTGATTCATGCCAATATTATTCAACTTTCATATACTTTTGGCAACTTTTTATACTATTTTTGGGACTAACATATTGATCCAGTGCCCAGTGTCAGTTCCTGTTTGTTGCATGTTTTATGTTTCGCAGAAACCCTATATCAAACGGAATCCAAACGGGATAAAAACGGAGAATTATTTTTGAATATTTGGGATTTTCAGGAGGAAGAATCAACGTGAAACGGTGTCCGAGGTGGCCAGGAGATAGGGGGGCGCGCCCTCCCCCTGGGCGCGCCTGGCACTCTCCTGGGCGACCCGTAAGGCGGTTGACACTTTTATTTTGCCACAAAAGAGCTAATTTTACGAGAAAAATCTGGGCGAAAGATTCACCCCAATCGGAGTTAAGGATCTCCGAATATAAAAGAAATGGTGAAGGGGCAGAATCTGAGAACGCAGAAACAGAGAGAGACAGAGAGATAGATCCAATCTCGGAGGGGCTATCATCATCACCGCGATCTTCAATAACAACTCCACCGCCTTCATCACCAACTCTTCCCCCTCTATGCAGCGGTGTAACCCCTCTCTTACCCGCTGTAATCTCTACTTAAACATGGTGCTCAACGCTATATATTATTTCCCAATGATGTATGGCTATCTTATGATGTTTGAGTAGATCCGTTTTGTCCTATGGGTTAATTGATGATCGTGACTGGTTTGAGTTGCATGTTTAATTATTGGTGCTGTCCTATGGTGCTGTCCGTGTCGCGCAAGCGTGAGGGATCCCCGCTATAGGGTTTGCAATATGTTCATGATTTGCATATGGTGGGTGGCGTGAGTGAACAGGAGCACAGACCCGAGTAAGTAGGTTGTTTGCGTATGGGATAAAGGGGACTTGATACTTTAATGCTATGGTTGGCTTTTACCTTAATGATTTTTAGTAGTTGCGGATGCTTGCTAGAGTTTCAATCATAAGGGCATATGATCCAAGAAGAGAAAGTATGTTAGCTTATGCCTCTCCCTCAAATAAAATTGCAATAGTGATTACCGATCTAGTTATCAATTGCCTTGGACAAATAACTTTCTCGTAACAAAAAGCTCTCTACTAATAATTACTTTATTGCATTTTTGTATAAACATCCCCTAGTTTATATTTACGTGTTCTTTATTATCTTGCAAAGCTATCCAACAACACCTATAAAGTACTTCTAGTTTCATACTTGTTCTAGGTAAAGCGAACACTAAGCGTGCGTAGAGTCGTATTAGTGGCAGATAGGGCTTGAGAGAGTATTTGTTCTACCTTTAGCTCCTTGTTGGGTTCGACACTCTTAGTTATCGAAAGAGGCTACAATTATCCCGTATACTTGCGGGTCATCACTGTTTATGATACTTTGTGCAAATATATGTGTGTTATGTTAGGACTTATGTATTTTGTGCAAATATTTTGTTAAGTACTTACTCGATATATGTGTGTTTTTGATTATTGTAGGGATGGGAAGAACATGTGTTTATGTTCATTATGTGGATAAAGAGGCCTTTTTGAAAGGCAATGTTGAGCCGAACCTGGATGAGCTTGACATGGTGTTTAAGAGTAGTCCTAGCTATGCGGATGTATTGGAACAAGTGAGGAAGGATTTGAATTGGATGGGCCCAAGTGACGTTGTTGAGTTCGAGGGAAGGCATAATGTTTGTTTTGGAATGCACATCCGTTGGAAGACAATGCGTGTGAACTCGGAGCAACGTTGGGTTGCATACAAGGAGACGGTTACTGAATCTCTAGACAAGGCTCTTGAGTTATTTGCCTCCAAGAAGGTTGAGTCTAGTTTGCATTTGGATTTGAACCGGAACCCCTCCCCGTTGGTTGCTAGTACTCCCCCATCCATGAACCAAGATCAAGTTAGTGAACCTCATTTGACGCAACAAGTTTGGCCAACATTGAGCCCGGTTTCAAACAACCAAAATAAAGCTTTTGAAGAGGACAATTATGAGTATGAGGAGGATGACAACGAAGTTGATCTCCATGAAAACAATGTGGGTGATCTCGAGCAATATCATGTGCAAGAAACAATGGACCAATCCATCCCTTTTTCTCGTGCATATGCATCGGACTCCAATGACGATGGTCCCGATGAAGAAGTTGATGAGGAGGGGTTCACGCCCAAGGAGGCCCAAGCATTTAAGAAGGTATTCGGGCGGGATCACAAGACACCATTGTTCAAGGATCTTAGTCTCGTGGATGAAGCCGTTGTAGATGGTGGCAAATGTATATCTCTTGGAGCTAGTCCAAGTTCTCACCGTGATTTGGAAGATGGTAAGAACGGGATATATCCCGGTTGTGAGTTTCAATCCTTCTTGGAATTGAAGATGTGGCTCGACAACTACTCGGTTACGCATTATCGTCCACATAAAGTGGCCAAATCGGACGTAAAAGTGTGTTACATGGTTAAATGTGAAGTGCCAAGATGTCCATGGATTGTGCGTGCAAGGCCATGGAAAGGAGGTCCCACTTGGCGCATAGTGAGTTGTACACCAAGTCACATGTGCCAACACAAGAATGCGGATGGCGAGCTTGTGTACCAACAACACAGACAACTCACGTCCGAGTTCATCGCTTACAGGTTATCCAACCAAATATCCACACTTCCAATAATGAGCATCAAGAGTGTCATTGACCTTGTGAAAGCCATATTTCATTACAAGGTGAAGTACGACAAGGCATGGAAGGCGAAGCAAGCCGCATTCAAGATGTTGTTGAAGGAAATATGCCTGAGAGGCGATAATAAAGTTATTATTTATTTCCTTATATGATGATTAATATTTATTATTCATGCTAGAATTGTATTAACCAGAAACTTAGTACATGTGTGAATACATAGACAACCAGAGTGTCACTAGTATGCCTCTACTTGACTAGCTCATTGAATCAAAGATGGTTATGTTTCCTAGCCATAGACATGAGTTTTCATTTGATTAACGGGTCACTTCATTGGAGAATGATGTGATTGACTTGACCCATTCCGTTAGCTTAGCACTTGATCATTTAGTATATTGCTATTGATTTCTTTATGACTTATACATGTTCCTATGACTATGAGATTATGCAACTCCCGAATACGGCAGGAACACTTTGTATGCTACCAAATGTCACAACGTAACTAGGTGATTATAAAGGTGCTCTACAAGTGTCTCCGATGGTACTTGTTGAGTTGGCATAGATTGAGATTATGATTTCTCACTCCGATTGTCGGAGAGGTATCTCTGGGCCCTCTCTGTAATGCACATCACTATAAGCCTTGCAAGCAATGTGACTAATGAGTTAGTTGCGGGATGATGCATTACGGAACAAGTAAAGAGACTTGCCGGTAACGTGATTGAACTAGGTATTGAGATACCGACGATCGAATCTCGGGCAAGTAACATACCGATGACAAAGGGAACAACGTATGTTGTTATGCGGTTTGACCGATAAAGATCTTCGTAGAATATGTAGGAGCCAATATGAGCATCCAGGTTCCACTATTGGTTATTGACCGGAAATTTGTCTCGGTCATGTCTACATAGTTCTTGAACCCGTAGGGTCCGCACGCTTAACGTTCTGTGAAGATTTGTATTATGACTTATGTGATTTGATGACCGGATTTTGTTCGGAGTCCCGGATAAGATCGGGGACATGACGAGGAGTGTCGAAATGGTCGAGCTGTAAATATCGATATATTGGAAGGCTATATTTGGATATCGGAAAGGTTCCGATTGATTCGGGTATTTTTCGGAGTACCGGAGAGTTACAGGAATTCGCTGGGAGAAGTATTGGGCCTTATTGCGCCATACGGGAAAGAGAGAGGGGCTGCATAGGGCAGGCTGCACGCCCCCCCCCCCCCCAAGGCCTAGTCCGAGTTGGACTAGGGGGAGGGGCGGTGCCCCCTCCTTCCTTCTCTTCTCTCTTCCCTTTCCTTCTCTCCTACTCCTACTACTTGGAAGGGGGAAAATCCTACTCCCGGTGGGAGTAGGACTCCCCTTGGGGCGCGCCTAGAAGGCCGGCCTCCTTCCCCTCCTCCACTCCTTTATATACGGGGGAGGGGGCACCCCATGGACACACAAGTTGATCATTGATCTCTTAGCCGTGTGCGGTGCCCCCCTCCACCATAATCCACCTCGGTCATATCGTCGTGCTTAGGCGAAGCCCTGCGCCAGTAGCTTCATCATCACCATCATCACGCTGTCGTGCTGACGAAACTCTCATTCGACACTCTGCTGGATCGGAGTTCATGGGACGTCACCGAGCTGAACGTGTGCAGATCGCGAAGGTGCCGTACGTTCGGTACTAAGATCGGTCGATCGTGAAGACGTACGACTACATCAACCGCGTTGTCATAACGCTTCCGCTTTTGGTCTACGAGGGTACGTGGACAACACTCTCTCCTCTCGTTGCTATGCATCACCATGATCTTGCGTGTGCGTAGGAAATTTTTGAAATTACCACGTTCCCCAATAGTGGCATCCGAGCCAGGTTTATGCGTAGATGTTATATGCACGAGTAGAACACAAGTGAGTTGTGGGCGATACAAGTCATACTGCTTACCAGCATGTCATACTTTGATTCGGCGGGTTTGTTGGATGAAGCGGCCTAGACCGACATTACGCGTACGCTTACGCGAGACTAGTTCTACTGACGTGCTTCGCACATAGGTGGCTGGCGGGTGTCAGTTTCTCCAACTTTAGTT
Organism: Triticum dicoccoides; assembly: GCF_002162155.2. NCBI lineage: Eukaryota > Viridiplantae > Streptophyta > Magnoliopsida > Poales > Poaceae > Triticum > Triticum dicoccoides. Next base: position 14,738 of record NW_021224832.1, read on the forward strand.
GAATCGAGTGTGGCTACGCCCGGTCCTTGTTGAAGGTTAAAACAACACTAACTTGACGAAATATCATTGTGGTTTTGATGCGTAGGTAAGAATGGTTCTTGCTCAGCCCGTAGCAGCCACGTAAAACTTGCAACAACAAAGTAGAGGATGTCTAACTTGTTTTTGCAGGGCATGTTGTGATGTGATATGGTCAAGACATGCTTCTAAATTTTATTGTATGAGATGATCATGTTTTGTAACCGAGTTATCGGCAACTAGCAGGAGCCATATGGTTGTCACTTTATTGTATGAAATGCAATCGCCATGTAATTGCTTTACTTTATCAGTAAGCGGTAGCGATAGTCGTAGAAGAAATAGTTGGCGAGACGACAACGATGCTACGATGGAGATCAAGGTATCACGCCGGTGAAGATGGTGATCATGACAGTGCTTTGGAGATGGAGACCAAAGGCACAAGATGATGATGGCCATATCGTATCACTTATATTGATTGCATGTGATGTTTATCTTTTATGCATCTTATTTTGCTTAGATCGACGGTAGCATTATAAGATGATCCCTTACTAAAATTTCAACGTATAAGTGTTCTCCCTGAGTATGCACCATTGCGGAAGTTCGTCGTGCCGAGACACCACGTGATGACCGGGTGTGATAAGCTCTATGTTCACATACAACGGGTGCAAGCCAGTTTTGCACACGCAGAATACTCAGGTTAAACTTGACGAGCCTAGCATATGCAGATATGGCCTCGGAACACCGGAGACCGAAAGGTCGAGCATGAATCGTATAGTAGATATGATCAACATAGTGATGTTCACCATTGAAAACTACTCCATCTCACGTGATGATCAGACATGGTTTAGTTGATTTGGATCACGTGATCACTTAGATGATTAAAGGAATGTCTATCTAAGTGGGAGTTCTTAAGTAATATGATTAATTGAACTTTAATTTATCATGAACTTAGTCCTGATAGTATTTTGCAAGTAATGTTGTAGATCAATAGCTCGCGTTGTTGCTTCCCTGTGTTTTTGTATGTGTTCCTAGAGAAAACTAAGTTGAAAGATGATAGTAGCAATGATGCGGACTGGGTCTGTGATTTGAGGTTTATCCTCATTGCTGCACAGAAAAATTATGTCCTTGATGCACCACTAGGTGACAGACCTATTGCAGGAGCAGATGCAGAGGTTATGAATGTTTGGCTAGCTCAATATGGTGACTACTTGATAGTTTAGTGCACCATGCTTTACGGCTTAGAATCAGGACTTCAAACACGTTTTGAACGTCATGGACCATATAAGATGTTCCAGGAGTTGAAGTTAATATTTCAAGCAAATACCCGAGTTGAGAGATATTAAGTCTCCAACAAGTTCTATAGATAAAAGATGGAGGAGAATAGCTTAATCAGTGAGCATGTGCTCAGATTGTCTGGGTACTACAATCGCTTGAATCAAGTGGGAGTTAATCTTCCAGATAAGATAGTGATTGATAGAGTTCTCTAGTCACCATCACCAAGTTACTGGAACTTCATGATGAACTATAGTATGCAAGGGATGACGAAAACGATTCCCGAGCTCTTCGTGATGCAGAAATCAACGAAGCTGGAAATCAAGAAAAGAGCATCAAGTGTTGATGATTGATAAGACCACTAGCTTCAAGAAAAAAGGGCAAAGGAAAAGAAAGGGAACTTCAAGTAGAATGGCAAGCAAGTTGTCACTGAGGGAGTCCTGGATTAGTGGGTATCCGGACAGCCGGACTATATCCTTTGGTCGGACTGTTGGACAATGAAGATACAAGATTGAAGACTTCGTCCCGTGTCCGAATGGGACTCTCCTTTGCGTGGAAGGCAAGCTTGGCGATTCGGATATGTATATCTCCTCCTCTGTAACCGACTCTGTGTAACCCTAGCCCCCTCCGGTGCCTATATAAACCAGAGGGTTTAGTCCGTAGGACAAGAACAATCATAATCATAGGCTAGCTTCTAGGGTTTAGCCTCTACGATCTCATGGTAGATCAACTCTTGTAATACTCATATCATCAAGATCAATCAAGCAGGAAGTAGGGTATTACCTCCATCGAGAGGGCCCAAACCTGGGTAAACATCGTGTCCCCAGCCTCCTGTTACCATTAGCATTAGACACACAGTTCGGGACCCCCTACCCGAGATCCGCCGGTATTGACACCGACATTGGTGCTTTCATTGAGAGTTCCACTGTGTCGTCACGATAAGGCTTGATGGCTCCTTCCATCATCAACAACACTATGATCCAGGGTGAGGTTTTCCTCCTCGGGTAGATCTTCGTATTCGGCGACTTCGCACTGCGGGCCAACTCGCTTGGCCACCTGGAGCAGATCGACAACTACACCCCTGGCCATCAGGTCAGATTTGGAAACTTGAACTACACGGCTGATATTCGCGGAGACTTGATCTTCGACGGATTCGAGCCCGTGTCAGGAGCGCCGAAAACTCACGACACACATGACTTAAATCTGCCATCGGATGGTGTTTAGGATAGCGCACCTGCAGCTGCCTCAGACTTCATTCTGGAGCAAATCGCGCCATCCGAGGACGGGTGGATGGACCCCGCCTCGGAGGCCGCACACTCATCGGTGTTGGAGCCGAACACAGACTCCACCTCTAAGAAAATTTGTGTCACCGGACCCCCGGACTCGTCTCCGGTCTTAGGATTCGGACCGCGTGCGTCCGTGCCTGCCGAACCAGATTGGGCACCGATCATGGAGTTTACCTCCGCGGATTTCTTTCAACACTCACCCTTGGATGACGTGCTAAATTCATTGAGGCCTCTCTCTTTATCAGAAGACTCCTGGCCGAACTATGTCCGGCTTGAGTGGGATACGGACGACGAAGAAGTTTGCTACCCACCCACCACCCACTTAATAGCCACTGTCGACGACTTAACCGACATGCTTGACTTCAATTCCGAAGACATCGACGGTATGGACTCGATGCGGGAGATGATATAGAACCAGCCACTACTAGAAAAAAGGCTATAGATGGGATTGACACTAATGGCGCACCAGACAAGCGGTGCGCCATTAGTATATACTAATGGCGCACCACCTTCTGATACGCCATGAGAGTTGAAACTACTAATGGCGCACCTGGCCCAAGGTGCGCCATTTGTATCAAAAAAAATTTAACTAGTGGGCCTGTCCAAACATACGAATGGCGCATCCAGACACAGTGCGCCATTACTAGTTCTAACTAGTAATGGCGCACCTGTCGGAAAGTGCGCCACTAATGTTGTTTTTTTATTATATTTTTTATTCCTTTTTTTTTGCAAAACTAGTAATGGCGCACTGTGGAACAGTGCGCCATTAGTATGTTTTTTTGCAAAACTACTAATGGTGCGCCACCAAGAGGTGCGCCATTAGTAACCTGGATTACTAATGGCGCATTTAGAGTTGGTGCGCCATTAGTAAGTGGGCAGCAATAAGATATTTTGGACAGCCTCTCCTACCCACACTCACTTTCTCCCCACTTCATTCTCTCCACCTCCTCCTTGTCTCGGGTCCCTCCTCTTTTTCACCTCATTTCCACCATAGATTCATTCAAATTAAGTGGTTAAATTACCTTGTTTTGATAGGTAAGTAAGGGGGAAGCTATATTTATGTTGTTCTCCCTACAACAATGTGCACATGCACTTTTTATGGCCTAGCTAGATCTATGTATGTTCGTGGTGTTGCATATGTTTGTGGTGTTGCATATGTGTTTGTGTTTGGAGGTGTACCGGTATTTGAAATGCGATAGTTGCCAATATTTTGCCGGAATGTTGATTCATTTCCGTTTCGGCGAGAATTTTGGCATTAAGCATTCTTTTTGGTCCTATTTTTAGGGAAAGTCATGCCAAATTTTTTCTTGGTTCTAAAATATATTTTTGCTCTACCCCGCAGGCGACCATGGTCCGCACGATGACCGAAGGCATCGTGAATAGGTTTTTGAGGTCCGCGAAGGCCGAGATGCTTCAAAAGAACGAGACGGAGATAAGATGTCCGTGTCGAAGATGCAAGCTGAAGAGCCTTATCGCGGACCCGGATTCGGGCAGGTGCGGGACCACCTGCTCTTGCGTGGTTTCGTGGATGGCTATCGGTGGCAAGGTGATGAAGATGACTACGAAGTCGTCCATGGGGGCCGGGCAAGAAATGAGGAAGGGCAGCAAGACAACCACCACGGCTCGGGCGGGCGAGAAGACGAAGAATCCCCAGGAGATGATCACGACGGTGATGTTGTACACAGTCATCATGTAGAAGATGCAGGACATGATGATGAGGAAGATGCCGGAGCAGACGACGGGCATGATCATGAAGATGATGATGCCGGCGGAGCAGACGACGCTGGACCATCGATGGGCTGGGTGCAGGACCCTCATATTCAAGAGCTGCTTCTCAAGCAGACGGATAATGCAAGAGCTGCCGCCCGAGAGAAAGCCAAGATGGATCAACTTGAGTTAGACGCGGTTACTCCATTGTATGAAGGATGCAGGCCCGAGGATACCCGCCTGAAAGTAACGCTCATGGCTGTGGAGATGAAGGTAAAACACAAAATGACCGACGCATGCTTCGACGAGAACATGTCATTCTGGCACGAACGTCTTCCCAAGGGGAACAAGTGCCCGACCAGTTTGGAGGAGGCGAAGAAAATCGTGTGTCCTCTCAATTTACCGCACGTGAAATACCATGTATGCATGAACAATTGCATCATTTATCGGGACGAGCACGCGGATTCTACCATATGTCCGGTGTGCGGCGTCACTCGATACAAGAAGAGGAAGAAAGCTCCTCGAAAAGTGGTGTGGTACTTTCCGATCACTCCTCGTCTGCAGCGGTATTTTGCGGACCCTAAAGTAGCAAAGCTCCTGTTTTGGCACGCGGATAGGGAGGAGAAGAAGCGAGAAGATGACGCAAATGATCCGGAGATAGATAAAAAGACAAGATGCTGAGTCACCCTAAGGATGCGAGCCAGTGGCAAGCGTTGAACTTCGAAGACCTAGAATTTGGGAACGATCCAAGGAACATCGTGCTGGGCGCGAGCACCGATGGAGTCAATCCGTTTGGCAGCCAGAGAAGCACACATAGCACCTAGCCTGTGTTTGTGTGGATGTACAACCTTCCCCCCTGGTTGTGCATGAAGAGGAAGTACATTCACATGAGTATGCTAATTGAAGGACCGAAACAACCAGGGAACAACATCAATCTGTATCTGGGGCTGCTGAAAGAGGAGCTTGACACGCTGTGGAAAATGCCAGCCAATACATGTGACGCCGCAGAGAAAGAATATTTCCCTATGAGAGCCGCACTGCTCACGACGGTGCACGACTATCTCGGTTACGGATATCTCGCGGGGCAGGTAGTCCACGGATTTTCTGGATGCGTAAGGTGCATGGATGACGCAACGTATCGCCAGCTAGATAGAGATCCTGGGTCTTCGAAAACCGTATTCATGGGACATCGAAGGTGGCTTCGCGACGATGACCCATGGAGGAAATGCAAGGATCTGTTCGATGGTGAAACCGAACCCCGAAAACGCCCGTGTACGAGGAGCGGCGAGGAAATAGACAAGCTGTTGAAAAATTGGAAAGACTGCCCACTGCCGGGAAAGAAGCAAAAGGCGCCAGAGCCGCTGCTGAAGGTATGGAAAACGAGGTCTGTTTTCTGGGACTTGCCGTACTGGAAGATCCACCGTGTGCCTCACAGCCTTGATGTCATGCATATCACGAAGAACGTGTGCGAGAGTCTGCTTGGTACCCTGCTCAACATGCCAGAGAGGACCAAAGATGGGCCGAAAGCAAGGGCAGACTTGAAATCAATGGGCATCAGGCAGTAGCTTCACGCTAATGATGATGATGATGATGATGATGATGATGATGATGATGATGATGATGATGATGATGAGGCAAAGCAGGACACAGTAAGTCGTCGCAAAGGCAAAAAGGCCAAGAAGACCGGAAATGACTACCCTCCCGCGTGCTTCACTCTAAGTCAGGAGGAGATCGAGCAGTTTTTCACCTGCCTCCTAGGAGTAAAACTTCCTTACGGTTACGCGGGGAAGATAAGCAGATACCTAGACCCAGTGAAGCAGAAGTTCAGTGGGATGAAGTCTCACGACTGTCACGTGCTGATGATGCAGATACTTCCAGTTGCAATCCGTGGGATCATGGACGTGCACGTCCGTGAAACGCTATTTGGCCTATGCAACTTTTTCGACGTCATCTCTCGGAAGTCGATTGGCGTGAGGCAACTCAGAAGGCTACAGGAAGAGATCGTGGTGATACTATGCGAGCTTGAGATGTACTTCCCGCCCGCATTCTTCGATGTTATGGTGCATCTGCTGGTCCATATAGTGGAGGATATCATCCAACTCGGGCCGACGTTCCTGCACAGCATGATGCCGTTCGAAAGGATGAATGGTGTCATCAAAGGATACGTTTGCAACATGTCACGTCCAGAGGGAAGTATAGCCAGGGGCTTTTTGACCGAAGAGTGCATCTCCTACTGCACGAATTATCTAGGCATCGAGAACCCCGTTGGTCTGCCCGTCAACAGGCACCTCGGCAGGCTCGCTGGATGGGGTCATCGTGAGGGTCGCCGCGAAATGCATGTCGACTTAGAGGGTCGACTCGCCGACTTTGAAAGAGCAAACCCAGTCGCGCTACAACACATAGACGTGGTCGATCCTTGGGTGGTAGAGCACAAAACCTTTATTAAGAAGGCGTACAATGACCGAGGCCAACAGAGGACGGACGGAGATATAATCAAAGAGCACAACTCATGTTTCACGCGTTGGTTCAAGCAGAAGCTTCTGTCGTACCCTTTACATGAGGATTCTTCCGTGGAAGAACAACTCATATTCGCCTTGTCACAGGGCGCCGAGCACAACCTGATGACCTATGAGGCGTACGATATCAAAGGCTACACATTCTACACCGAGGCCAAGGACATGAAGAGCGATGGTTATCAGAACTCCGGGGTAACGATGGAATCCTACACCGGTAATGACAAGGACAGATACTACGGAAGGATCGAGGAGATCTGGGAGCTGAGCTACGCTAGAGAGAAGGTCCCAATGTTCCGTGTCAGATGGGCGAAGAGCGTCCTAAAAGAAGACCGGTATTTCACCACCATGGTTATACCGCGGGTGCAAACGTCACCGCGAAAAATGAGCCATGGGTACTGGCTTCCCAAGTTGACCAATGCTTCTTCATTACCGACCCGTCAAAGCCCAGTCGTGTTGTCAGGAGGAGAGGCAAAAGGAAGATCATCGGAATGGATGGAGTAGCCAATGAGCAAGACTTCGACAAGTACGGTGACCCGAGGATCGAACATGACGACGATGATGAAGTAGCAGCATACACCATAAGAAGAAGCAGGACCACCCTACCTAAAGGACGTCCGTTCCACAGAAGAACTCCATTTGCGAAAAAGAAGGGCAAGAAGATTGTGAACAGATAGCTAGATAAGATCGATTGTATTTAAATCGTAGCCTTCATTTCTCGATTGTATTTCATGGGCACTTTTTGAACTATCATGAATATTTTTAAATTTCATGGACACTCGATCTCGATCCCCCTCCATCTCGATCGCTATCCCACCTCGCCAGATCCGGTCCCCCTCGCCGCCGAGCACCCCTCGGTCCACCGGCCGCCGCCGCCGACCCCCCGCACCCTCGATTCCCCTACTCAACCGCCGCCGCCGACCCCCCGCACCCCTGCCCTACTCAACCGCCACCGCCGACCCCCTGCACCCCCCGCACCCTCCCTCGCTCCACCGGCATTACTGTTTGATGATATTT
>NW_021224833.1:0-47203 GCF_002162155.2 Triticum dicoccoides
TACTCAACCGCCACCGCCGACCCCCTGCACCCCCCGCACCCTCCCTCGCTCCACCGGCATTACTGTTTGATGATATTTTAAAAAAAATTATTACTGTCTTATAAAAAAATATTACTGTTATGATTTAAACAAGTTTCAACATATTTAAACACAAATAAGTATCAAACAACATTTTAAATGCATAAAAAAAATTGTGGAGCCTGGGAATCGAAACCAGGACCTCCTGGTGTGAGAACTGGCTGCTGACCAGTCGAGCTAGTAGAGGGAACTTGATGTGGATCAGGTCAGGTGGAAGATAACCTGTTGGCTCGAGCAGAAATCAAAAAAAAATACTAATGGCGCACCAGGGTGGGGTGCGCCATTAGTATGGATGTACTTATGGCGCACCGAAGGGTGGTGCGCCATTAGTATTGTGCCGCCCCGGCCCAAACCTATCCCCTCTCTCTCCCTCACCCTCGCCCTCGATCCCCTTCCCCTCTCCTCTCCCGACGCCGCGGCCCCGCCGCCTCAACGCCGCCCTGACGCCGCCTCGACGCCTCGGCGCCTTCCCGTCCGACGGCGCCAAGCACTGCTACGCGCTCCTCGTCGCCACCCGCGCGCGCTACCTCGTCTGTGCCACCTTCCTCTACGCCGGATTCGACGGCGACGACGCCTTCCCGGAGTTCGACCTCTACCTCGGCGCCACCTGCTGGTCCCCCGTCGTCACAAGGGAGGCCGTCGTGCTGGCCCAGTCCTCCATCGTCTCCGTCTGCCTCTCCAACGCCACCACCGGCCGGCCCTTCATCTCGACCCTCGAGCTCCGGCCCCTCAACGGGTCGCTGTACCGCACCGACGCCGAGGCCCGCGCCTTCCTCGCCCTCGCCGCCCGCATCAACTTCGGCGCACCCTCGCCAGATCCCGTCAGGTCTGTCTTCCCCTTTCCCCATTCTTTTTCTTCAGATTATGATTTTAAAATGTAACCAATCTTCTTTCACTTGCTATTCTTCCTACAAATCACTGGATTCGTAGACTATATGCCTACATGCCAAATGGTGATTTTTTCTTTTACACAAGTAAAATGTGGTCAACCAATTGAACCCAAAATTTGTCATCTCCAGCAAACTAGTGTCTTTTTCTTGTCTGTAGATTAATATGGATGTTGGTCTTCCTTAGGTTCAAAACCAATAAACCAAACTAACTTGTCATTCTTGTTTTTAATCACTATGACAACACATAATTTATGTTAAGAAACTGATGACATTTCAATATTTTACTTATTAAACCAACCAAGGTTGCACCTGCACAACCTTGAGCTGGGAGGTGATGTCAAGCATAGTCACTTCTGCCAGATATGGCTTGTAAAAGCCAGGAGAAATACTGTCCTTCTTTGTTTCTTGAAAGCTCGCCGAGAAGTTAACTCCTAGGGTTTTAGCAGTTATGTATAAAAACATAGAAAAGCCCGGCGGAATTAACTTTGGATTTTCTGCATTTAACTAAAAAACCCATAAAGAGTACAGTTCATTATTGAATAAAATGAAATGGCAGTTTATTTAGAAATTTGGAGCAGTTGTTCTATGGTTTTTTAGCACAAAAAGTCTGATTATTTAAGCAAAAACAATTGTTAGCTTTTAGATGTTGTGGTGGTTCACTTGGGGGTACGTGTAGCAGTTAGCAAAAACAGAGGACTAAAGTGCTCTGTTTTGGCAAACCAGTGCATGCATGCCTTTTTTCTTCTTCATTCACTGACGACGAATGCTGGCTACTCGACAACAGCTAGCTAGCAGGTGTTCCTTTACAAGCATAGTAGAGCATAGTATGGATTCTAATGTTCAACTCTGACTAAACAGGTTCTGCAAACGGTCTTTTACTGCACTTGACTGAAGAAGTAGGTGTCTGCTATATCCTGCACTTGAGGTGAGTTGTGTTCTCAGGTTTACATTGCAATGGGCACTCTTCTTGTAAACACAAATTCAGATTTATATACTATATGCTGGCATGACTGTTTTTATTAGGCAGGACAGTGCGGTAGTTGATGTATCTTGGGTTGATTATAAAGTTGCTTGGGTTTAATATTACCCAGCATGATGATGTATCAATGTAGCGTTAGCATATGATCCAAGTGCTAGTACTGCTAGTAAATAGCTAATATAGTTAATGAAGAAGAAAAAAAACTGCTAGTACAGTTAATGAAGAAGAAAAAAACTGCTACTACTGCTAGTAAATAGCATCAGACTGAATGTCTTTTATATATGGCCAATACAGTCTGATGGACAATACAGTTATTGAAGAAGAAAAAAACTGCTAGTACTGCTAGTAAATAGCATCAGACTGAATGTCTTTTATATATGGTACTGCTAGTAAATTGCTTCTTCTATATACTAATTTGCATCAAAGTGTAGAACAAAGCATCAGACTGAATAACTAACAGTGGGTAATTAACCTAACTATTCATTTTTCCTTAGGTTAATATTAAAATGTCCAGTGTATATATATTTGAAAATGATTGCTGCTAGATGTTAATTTGCTGGTACTAGCTAGAATTTGGCACTGAAAAGCAAAAGCAAAAGCTAATTAACTGCTGGGTAATAGCACTGGTACTAGGTAGGTAAAATATGTGTTCTGAAACACTGAGAGCAGAAACACTTACTACATACATATGCTCAAGAAACACTTACTAACCAGAAAAGGTTTTGACGTGAAATGTTAATAGCACAGAGAGCACCACAAGTTAAACACCTCAATCTGTTAGTATTTGTCTGCATTTTCTCACATTCTTCTTCTATCTGATCCAGTATTGCTTGTAGTGGTTTGTCCAAAATGTTGAATGATACTGCTTGGAGATGCATATATTGTTTCACCTCTTCACATGCCAATGTATTTTCCATGTTGTGATGGAGGCCTTTTTTGCCTTGTCCACCCGAGAGGCCCTTGAGTTTGCTGGAATGTCGATTAACTTCCGTTCCAGCAAATTCGGATACTCCATATGTCCTATTTTCAGCAACGGTCATGCTGAAATTTTCCGTGAATTTTAGCATGACTTTGCTAAAAATAGGACATATGGGGTACTTGTGACTAATGCATGGGCCGGGGTACTTGTGACTAATGATGAAAGCTTAGGCTTTTAGGGTGCCTCGGCGTCAAAAAACCCTCAATGATAAAAGCTTAGCTTTTAGGATGCCTCTGTATCGACAAACCCTAAATGATGAGACCATGAACTTGTTCCTTGACAATAACCAACTTTTTGACCAAACTTTGTTCCTATTTAGAGAGAAACATGGCCAACAACGATGAGGCCAGGGGTTCGGGCGGCAAGGCATTCTGGGAGCTGTCCCAGGAGATGGAGGAACAACCTCACTTGTATGAGGACGCCGCCTTCCCCACCGATCCTGAGACTACTGATGGTACCGCCGAGGATGACCCCACTGATGCCACCACTGATGGTGCCGCCGAGGACGCCCCCACTAATGATGGCGGCGCACGCACAGAGGGCAGCCAACCGAAGAGGCAACGGAAGGACCGGCGCCCGACCGTACTCCGCACCCTCAAGGAGCAAGTTACTGAAGTGGACTCCGACGGGAATCCAACGGCGCCCGAACGAATAGTCAAGGGGTACTCGCTTCAGCTCGGGTGCATTCTCCGGAGCACCGTCTCGATCAACACCGAGAACCTGAGGCATCCTGACCGAGGGAATTTGCGCAACCTCCTCTTCACGAAGCTGCACGAACGATACAAGTTCCCCGCTGAATTTGAAAACACAAGCCTCAAAGGGAATAAAGTGAACAATGCTGCCCTCACGAAGATGAGCAAGGCCCTGTCTACTTGGAAAAGCAATGTGAAGAGAATGATCGAGAAAGGTGAGAGTTATGAGAAGATCAAGGAGAAAAATCCTTCGATCACCAAAGATGACTACAACGACTTCAAGATCAATTGCTCGAGCACCGCAAACTCCCAATCAAGTCAGTGGGGGAAAGAAATGCGGGAGCTGAACTTAGGGAACACACACTCGGTCCTGGCGGTTATAGAGTGGCGGAGCCTATATGGGACAAGGAGGAGGCGGACCGTGCCGAGCAAGGCCTACCGCCCCTCTTCGATAAATACGGTGACAAGCAGACCAGGAACTTTGTTAGGGCCCGGTACAAGAAGGACCCGAAAACAAAGGAGCTTACCACGGATCCGAAGACCAGGGCGCTTGAGCTTGTTCTCGTAAAGAATACACCCCCGCGTAATTAGCTCCATATGGTTGCATTCTAATTAATGAAGCCAAATTTCTAAATGGTTCACATTCCTTCCGCAGGCGACTGAAAGCAGTAGCGCGCGGTCGATTAAGAGCAACCCTTGGGACACCACTCTAAATAGGGCGTTGAATGTAATGAAGAACAACGATAAGCTCAGTAAGCCGACGTCAGCTGGTCGTGTGGCCGACAAAGGCTTGTCGACAAAATGGTCGTCATACTATAACAATGGTGGGCGAAAGGAGAAAAAGACCAGCTCGGAAAGCCAGGCGCGCGAGGTTCAAGAACTCAAGGCACAGGTGGCGCAGATTCCAGAGATTGTCCAAGAGCAAGTGCAACAACAACTCAGAGCGACGATCACCGCCATTGTGCCTACCTTGATCGAGGGGTTGAGTGCGTGGATTGCGGGCGGCCAACAGGGGCCGCCCCCGATTCCTAGCTTCACGGCCAGCAACTCGCAGAATGCGATGGCGGGGCCATTGGTGTCTCCGGCGGAGGCGGCATTGGTGTCTCCGATGCCGGCACGGGAGCTTAATGCACCCGGGTGTACGCCGGCCGGCACCTCTGCAGCAAGCGGCCCCTCTGTCAACTGCACGCCCGCTGTTGGCGGTGCCTCGACATTAGCCGAGCTCGACGCCATCATCGCGGTAACTAATTAAGCCTCTCTCGGCCGAGGACTTCATCTCCTTGCCTTTGACTGGGCATCCTTGACGCCCTACATGTTTTCGCAGGGCGCCGCCGACGTTCCGTGCACTCTCCTGCACTTCGTGAACAACGAGTTGGTCGATGTCGCCAAGGGCAAAATCGTTCAACCGGGCAACCCCTTGTTCCACGGTACCCAGATGCCACCCAACTTGTTTAGGGTTCAACTGGTTCGGGTGCTGCCAGGCTGCGACGAGTTGTTACCTCCGATTCGACCCATCGGGGCCGACGATGATGATGTGATGACCCTCAGCGCCTGCTTGAGCTGGCCCCTGCTTTGGCCGAAGAGCCAGATTTGTTTGGGGGTGGGGGACACCACCCCAAAGAGAACACCGACAGTCGTGCCGGCGCCAAGTCGGCCCCATGGCAAGACCGCCGCAACGGTCCCGGACATCCCTATGCCACTCGATCCAAACATGCATATGGCACAGGATCAGAATGACGACGACGACGATACATTTGGCAACGTCGATCAGTACTTTGCCGAACATGGGTACGATGGCGACTTCATGGGGCCTCCTTCTCAAGAACCCAACCCAACAAAAGACGTGCGCGATCTAGCTGGTACCGCGGAGAAGCCAAGTTGCAACAGGCGTCTTCTGCCGTTCAACTCTCAGGAGACGCCTCTAGCTGCCGACTTCATCGAGCCTCAGATAGGCGAGGTGTGAAATATTATCAGCCCAAACACACTCAAGAAGGCGGTCTGTGAGCAGAACTCGGTCCCATTACAGGAGAAGAAGAAGGTACGCAAAAGAAAGACTAACAAGGGTGCGAGCCAGCCGGCACCGAGTACGATCCGTGCTCAGGACGGGCCACCTTCACCTGAGGATATCTCGAGGAGGGTGCATGTGGTGGGTAGGGCGATGCTACCGACAAATATGCTCAATGCTACAACCGGTGCTATGCGGAGTCTGCATGACAGTGTTCTTTCTTTGGAGAAGCGGCGTCTCAGAGAGAAGGATGTGGCATACCCGGTTTTCGCGGCCAAGGTGCCAGAGGGCAAGGGCTTTGTGGATAACTCCATCGGGCGTATGATCGTCCTGCGGTTTGATGACATCCACGCTATGTTGAACCTTCATCCGCTGCACTACACCTTCGTTCGGCTATTTTCGCTGAGTATGGAGATGCGGATCATTCACGACAAGACCCCGGACATCGTGATAGTCGACGCCTTCTACATGCGTGCCAAGATCTTGGGCAGCGCTGGGGACCGGCAGGTCGCGAGTTCTTACCTCGAAGGCGTCATTCTGGCAAACCAAGATAAGGATAACTTCCTCGTGCCTTACTTTCCCGAGTAAGTCCTCCCCTCAACCGGCCCGTAACATATGAATTCTTCGATTTCGATCGGTTTTCTTTTAACATTCCGTGTTTTCTGCAGTGACACACATTGCACGCTCATCCTCCTAAGCCCCAAATATTCCATGGCCACGTATTTCGACCCGGACCGTCAGTCGAACGTAGACTACACAAATGTCAAGAAGGTTCTTGATGATGTTCTCCCCGGCTATGCCAAATCTGGAGGCACCTTCACCAGGCCTATTCGTAAGTACGGCAAGCACGTGTTCTCCCACAATACGATGTTCTGCTGCGTCAATCAGCCGCCTGGCGGTCAGAAGGGTGCCTACTACGCCATCCATCACATGCGGGCGATCGTACGGGACCATCATCAACTTCTGCTACCGAGTAAACTCAAAGATTGGGCCGCGAGCGTGTCGGCAATCCAGGACGCGGACATCAAACAAGAATTCTTTCGCATCCAGTCGGAGTTTGCGGAAATCATCCATCAAGATGTCCTTCGTACCTCGGGGCAGTTCTACCTCAGAAATCAACCGTCCAACAGTGACATCGACACAATGCTACAAATGCAGGCTGACAACGCTCGTTATTTCATGACTCCCACGATAGACGGCGGCTTCATCCACGCTCCGGTCCCTTGAGTCGAGTCGAAAGCAGTGATGCTGTGTCTAGTTCTGAAACATCGATTGGCTCATGTTGTAATTAAACTTTAATGAACTTGTAGTATGTCTCTTTGGTTTCGAGAGTCGTTCAACTTAGATGTAATCGATGCTATTAATGTCTTGCTTTTCTCTTCCGATCGTTCTGTTGCATACTTATATATTGCTTATGTATTGTCTGTGAATTGGTACTAACATTTCGTTTGGCTAGTGCATAGCGATGCCGTCATATGTCGTGTACAAGGGTAAGGTTCCCGGAGTCTACGACGACTGGGAGGAGTGTCGGAGACAGGTTCACCGATTCAGCGGTAACAGTTACAAAGGGTACACCACTAGGGCCGAGGCCGAATCTAGATACGCCCGCTATCTAGCGGGAGAGGGGAGGGAGCGTTGGAGGAACCGGATGAAGACGAGTTTCATCGTGATGATGCTCATCGTGATGACCGCAGCTCTCTTCTATGTGATGGTAGTTTAGATGATCGATATCGACTTGTAATGTGAAGACAAACTCGCTACTCGCGGTCTCGAGACTTGTAATATAATGTTCTATCTTTGTTCGGTCTTTTCAATTTGGAGACTAATATGATGAATTGTATTCGGAGACTAATATGATGAATTGTATTCAGAGACTAATCTTCTATTGTATTCGATGAATCTGTTGTTGATGTGTGCTGTCTATATTTTGTCCAATTATACATTTTGTAACTTGTGCAAAAAACAGAAAATAAAAAAATAAAAAAAACTAATATTCATACTAATGGCGCATCACATCACAGTGCGCCATTAGTATGCGAAAGGATACTAATGGCGCATCATTAAACAGTGCGCCATTAGTATGCAGAAGTTACTAATGGTGCATCTTGTTGTTGTGCGCCATTAGTATGCCAAAGCACCTGGGTATACATGGCCCCCTGGGAGGCATACTAATGGCGCACTGTTGTATATACTAATGGCGCATCTGAGGTCCGCCATTAGTATACCAGATACTAATGGAGCACCAGTGGTGCGCCATTAGTAAAATATACTAATGGCGTGGCAATAATGGCGCACCACTAATGCGCCATTAATGGCCAAATTAGGTGCGCCATTAGTAGGCATTTTCCTAGTAGTGAGCGCCCACGGGGCGCTGGACAGCCACCTCATCATATGATATATACATGGTGGACAGACCCAATGAGGACAACGGCGACAAAAAGGATGCAACGGAGGATAATCCCCCCGGTCAGAAACCAAAGCGACGGTGCAGGGCCGCTCCAAGTCCAGCCACAGTAAAAATAGCGATAACAACGCAAGAAAAATGGACACCCCGATCGACTCCAAAGGCAAGAATGACCATATGGATTCAGCGATGGAGCAGGAGGAGCCAGGTCACACCGAACATATCCCAGAGCAGACGCCCGATCACGGCGATCCCGAGGGTAAAACTCATCAACCTGCCTCTGGAGAGGAGGAC
Source organism: Triticum dicoccoides (assembly GCF_002162155.2). Classification (NCBI taxonomy): domain Eukaryota; kingdom Viridiplantae; phylum Streptophyta; class Magnoliopsida; order Poales; family Poaceae; genus Triticum; species Triticum dicoccoides. Next base: position 8,322 of record NW_021224833.1, read on the forward strand.
AGTCCGGACGATGACGCATTTATCATCCCGGAAAAACGTTTGGAACAAGAGAACATCCACAGAAGGCTTATGGCCATCGCGAGGAGCCTAAAGAAGCAGAAGCAAAGGCTTAAGGACGCGCAGGATACGCTCAACCGCAGATGGAACAAAGTGCTAGACACTGAAGAAAAATATGGCGATGATCGCGACACAAAGAGCTACCCAAAGCGCAAGCTGCTGCCCGAATTCGACGACGAGGCCATAGAGCTCATCCCGCCAAAGAATAATACGGCCGATCAGCCGGACCGACCACCTCGTGGCCGCGACAGAGCAGTTACTGATGCCGCACACAAGCCAGCACACGATTTACGTGAGCTCCTAGACAAAAAGGCTAGTGCGACTAGGTCCATCTATGGATCTAGACGACGTGCTCTGGTGCAAGATCATAGACACCAAAATGATCATATTGATCGAATACCAGTTTGGAATCAACCCTGAACACAATGACCGTCGACAGCTTGCCACGACACATCCAATTATAGGGGTGTTGCACACCCCCTGTGCTTCAATGATGAAGTGCTGGATCATGAATTTCCACAGGGATTCAAACCCGTAAATATAGAGGCATATGACAGAACGACATACCCTGGGGTCTGGATTGAGGACTTTATCCTTTATATCCACATGGCTCGCGGAGATGATCTCCACGCCATTAAATACCTGCCCCTCAAGTTGAAAGGACCATCTCGGCATTGGTTGAAAAGCCTCCCCGAAAACTCAATTGGAAGTTGGGAGGAACTTGAGGATGCTTTCAGGGCCAATTTTCAAGGGACCTATGTCCGACCTCCGGATGCAGACGATTTAAGTCACATAATCCAACAACCCGAAGAGTCAGCCCGTAAGCTTTGGAACAGATTTATCACTAAGAAGAATCAAATCATCGATTGTCCGGATGCCGAAGCCTTAGCGACCTTCAAGCACAGTATCCGAGACGAATGGCTCGCCATACACCTCGGCCAAGAAAAGCCATGGACAATGGCAGCCCTAACAAGCCTTATGACCCGGTTTTGCGCGGGAGAGGACAGCTGGTTGGCCCGTAGAGGTACCAGCGACCCAGGCACATCCGAACTCAGGGATGGCAACGGGAAGCCGTGACGCAATAAAAACAAGTGTCGAAACAATGAAGACACGGCCCAGATAACACAGAGGTTAACACCGGATTCAGGGGCTGATAACCCACAACTGTAGGGGATCGCAACAGTTTTCAATAAGTAAGAGTGTCGAACCCAACGAGGAGCTAAAGGTAGAATAAATATTCCCTCAAGTTCTATCGAACACCAATACAACTCTATGCAGGCTTGACGTTCGCTTTACCTAGAACAAGTATCAAACTAGAAGTACTTTGTAGGTGTGATAGGATAGGGTTGCAAGGTAATAAAGAGCATGTAAATAAAAGCTAGGGGCTGTTTAGATAAAGAAGCAATAAAGTAAATATAGCGAGTGTGGAAAAGTGGTGGTAGGAGTGGTGAAATTTCCCCTAAGAAATTGACTACGTTACTAGACCGATAGCAAGTTTTATGTGGTAGAGGCATAAGCTAACATACTTTCTCTTCTTATCATATGCACTTATGATTGGAACTATAGCAAGCGTCTGCAACTACTAAAGATTCATTAAGGTAAAACCCAACCATAGCATTAAAGCATCAAGTCCCCTTTTATCCCATACGCAACAATCCCCTTACTCGGGTTTATGCTTCTGTCACTCAAGCAACCCACCATAAAAGAACCATGAACGTATTGCAACACCCTATAGCGGGAATCCCTCATGCTTGCGCGACATGGAGGGCACAATAGGACAGCAACATAACCACAAGCAAATTAAATCAATCATAGCAATTCATCAACCACCAATAGGACAACGAAAATCTACTCAGACATCATAGGATGGCAACACATCATTGGATAATAATATGAAGCATAAAGCACCATGTTCAAGTAGAGTGTACAACGGGTTGCAGGAGAGTGGACCGCTGAATATAGATGGGGGAAGGTGATGGATATGTTGGTGAAGATTGCGATGATGTTGGTGAAGATCGCATGATGATGATGGGGGAAGGTGATGGATATGTCTGTAAGATCGCGGTGAAACAAGGGGGAGAGAGGGCCCCTTCTTCTTCTTCTTCCTTGACCTCCTCCCTAGATGGGAGAAGGGTTTCCCCTCTGGTCCTTGGCTCCCATGGCTTGGGAGGGGCGAGACCCCTCCGAGATTGGATCTATCTCTCTGTTTCTGCGTTCCCTGTTTCTGCCCCTTCACCGTTTCCTTTATATCTGGAGATCCGTAACTCCAATTGAGGTGAATCTTTCGCCCAAATTTTTCTTGTAAAATTATCTTTCTTGCGGCAAAAGAAGGGCATCAACCGCCTTACGGGTGGCCCACAAGAGTCCAGGGTGCGCCCAGGGGGGGCAGGGCGCGCCCCCTGTCTCGTGGCCACCTCGGACACTGTTTCGTGTTGATTCTTCCTCCGGAAAATCCCAAATATTCCAAAATAATTCCCCGTCCGTTTTTATCCCGTTTGGATTCCATTTGATATTAGTTTTCTGCGAAACATAAAACATGCAACAGACAGGAACTGAAACTGGGCACTGGATCAATATGTTAGTCCCAAAAATAGTATAAAAAGTTACCAAAAGTATATGAAAGTTGAATAATATTGGCATGGAACAATCAAAAATTATAGGTACGACGGAGATGTATCAGCATCCCCAAGCTTAATTCCTGCTCGTCCTCGTGTAGGTAAATGATAAAAAAGATAATTTTTGATGTGGAATGTTATCTAGCATAATCTTGATCATATGTCTAATCATGGCATGAATATTAAGACACGAGTGATTCAAAGCAATAGTCTTTCATTTGACATAAAAAACAATAATACTTCGAGCGTACTAATAAAGCAATCATGTTTTTTCAAAACAACAAGGCCAAAGCAAGCTTATCCCTACAAAATCATACAGTTTGGCCATGCTTCATTTTCGTCACACAAAATGCTCCCATCATGCACAACACCGATGACGAGCCGAGCAATTGGTTCATACTTTCTAACGCGCTTCAGCTTTTTCAACCCTCACGCAATACATGAGCGCAAGCCATGGATATAGCACTATAAGTGGAATAGAATATAATGATGGAGGTTATGTGGAGAAGACAAAAAAGGAGAAAATCTCACATCGACGCGGCTAATCGACGGGCTATGGAGATGCCCATCAATTGATGTCAATGCGAGGAGTAGGGATTGCCATGCAACAGATGCACTAGAGCTATAAGTGTATGAAAGCTCAAACTGAAAACTAAGTGGGTGTGCATCCAACTTGCTTGATCATGAAGACCTAGGGCATTTGAGGAAGCCCATCGTTGGAATATACAAGCCAAGTTCTATAATGAAAATTCCCACTAGTAAATGAAAGTAACAACATATGAGACTCTCTATATGAAGAACATGGTGCTACTCTGAAGCACAAGTGTGGAAAAAGAATAGTAACATTGCCCCTTTTATTTATTTTCTTTTTTCTTCTTCTTTTTTTTCTTTTTTTTCTTTTGCGGGCTTCTTTGGCCCCCTTTTTTATTTAGACTTCTTTGGCCTCTCCTTTTTTTTCTTTTTTTCTTTTTTTTCATGGGGCAATGCTCTATAATGATGATCATCACACTTTTATTTACTTACAACTCGATACTAGAACAAAGATATGACTCTATATGAATGCTTCCGGCGGTGTACAGGGATGTGCAATGATCTAGCATAGCAATGACATCAAAAACAGGAAAAGCCATGAAAACATCATGCTAGCTATCTTACGATCATGCAAAGCAATATGACAATAAATTCTCAAGTCATGTATGTGATGATGATGGGAGTTGCATGGCAATATATCTCGGAATGGCTATGGAAATGCCATAATAGGTAGGTCTGGTGGCTGTTTTGAGGAAGATATAAGGTGGCTTATGTGTGATAGAGCGTATTGTATCACGGGGTTTGGATGCACCGGTGAAGTTTGCACCAACTCTCGAGGTGAGAAAGGGCAATGCATGATACTGAAGAGGCCAGCAATGATGGAAAGGTAAAAGTGCGTATAATCCATGGACTCACAGTAGTCATAAAGAACTCATATACTTTTATTAGCCCTCAAAGAAAAGTACTACAACGCATGCCCCTAGGGGGATAGATTGGTAGGAAAATACCATCGCTCGTCCCCGACTGCCACTCATAAGGAAGACAATCAAAGAAACACCCCATGCTTCAAATTTGTCACACAACGGTTACCATACGTGCATGCTATGGGACTTGCAAACCTCAACACAAGTGTCTCTACAATCCACAACCACCCACTAGAATGACACTAATATCACCATCTTTATATCGCAAAACTATTGCAAGGAATCAAACATATCATATTCAGCGATCTACAAGTTTATGTAGGATTTTATGACTAACCATGTGAATGACCAATTCCTGCCATCTCTCTAAATAGATATAAATGAAGCAAGAGAGTTTAATTCTTTCTACAAAAGATATGCCCACGCTCTAACAAATATAAATGAAGCAAAAGAGCATTCGACAAATGGCGGTTTTCTATGTGAATTGAAACAGGCAACCCAAACTTCAAACGATATACGTGAAGCACATGAAGCATTCTATAAGGCCATACTCAAAAGATTTAAATGAAGTACAATGAGAATTCTATAAATCAAACAAGTACTATCTCAAACCATCATGGTGCATAAAATAAAAGTGAAAACTAAATGCAAAAGATGCTCCAAGACTTGCACATAATGCATGAACGAAACGAATCCGAAAACATACCGATACTTGTTGAAGAAAGAGGGGATGCATTCCGGGGCATCCCCAAGCTTAGACGCTTGAGTCTCCTTGAATATTTACTTGGGGTGCCTTGGGCATCCCCAAGCTTGATCTCTTACCTCTCTTCCTTTTCCTCATATCAAAACATCCTCGATTAGACACTTCATCCACACAAAACTTCAACAGAAAACTCGGTAAGATCCGTTAGTATAATAAAGCAAATCACTAGTCTAAGTTCTGTTGCAAACCAATTCATATTTTATTTTTTCATTGTGTCTACTGTAATATAAATTTTCCATGGCTTAATCTACTGATATAAATTGATAGATTCATCAAAACAAGCAAACTATGCATCAAAAACAGAATCTGTCAAAAACAGAACAGTCTGTAGCAATCTGAACATTCACCATAGTTATGGTACCCCAAAAATTCTACCAAAATTAGGAAAAATAAACAAGTTGTACAGAAATACATTTCAAGAAGAATCAGAACCGTTTGACGTTCCAGTTAAAAATTTGAAATCGTGCACTACAGCCAAAGTTTCTGTCCTGCACCGCACAAACCAACAAGCATTGTCAACATCCTAAAGGCAAACCTTCTCACATTATTTTTATAATACAATGGAATTGCACAAGGGGATAATTATTTTGATGAAAAAAATTGTAATCAAGATTTACAAAGTTTCCGTGAGCATGAACAAAGTTCAAGGAGCTCTCCCACTTCAACAATGCTTGTCTTTCTTACTTTCACTTTCCTTTTTGAAAAGTTTTTAGGTTCCCCTCTTTATTTTTTTGTTTTTAAACTATATAAAAGCATTCAACAGAAATAAATGACTCTCTAAAACTTCCGGGTTGTCTCCCTGGCATGGCTTTCTTTAAAGCCATTAAGCTAGGCATTAGGTGCCCAAGGTATATCAAAGCCAATCTTAATTAACAATGATTTGTAATTTAGTAGTGAGCACAAAGTAACATATATCATGCAACAACAAAGTCTAACTCTCTTCCTATGCATCGGCATGTCATAAAAGAACAATTCATGCACACATAGTAAAGGCCAATGCATAGTATAAACAGTTTCTTGCAATTTTATCATATTGGAAACATAAAGAGGCGGAGATATAGTTCCTCTTTCATAATAATTGCAAGTAGGAGCAGCAAGCACATGCATATTATATCTATCAAAATTATCATGTGCAACGGTAAAAGGCAACCCATCAATATAATCCTTAGTAAGCACAAACCTCTCTGATAAAGTGTAGTTTGGAGAATTCAAAAAGATAATAGGACTGTCATGCGTGGGTGCAATAGCAAAAATTTCATGTTTAACATAAGGAACTATAGCAAGTTCATCTCCATAAGCATAATTCATATTGGCATCTTGGCTACAAGCATAGCAAGCATCATCAAAAAGTGATATTTCAAGAGAATCAATGGGATCATAGGAATCATCCTTCGGTAAGCACGAAGGGGAATTAAACAATGTATGAGTTGAAGAGTTACTCTCATTAGAAGGTGGGCACGAGTGATCAATCCGCTCTTCCTCCTTTTGTTCTTCGCTCTCCTCATCATCTTTTTCATCTAATGAGATCACAATTTCATAACTTTCTTCTTCCATAGCTTCCTGCAAAATATTAGTCTTTTCTTGGAAAGCGGATACTTTCTCAATAAATGCATTAATATAGTAATTGTATTCATAATTTTCATAGCAATATCTAAGTATAGCAAGATTTTCTGGTCTATAAACTGAATCATCCGAATCATCAAACGCTTTAAACATAGATTCAACCTCATAAGCACCCATAAAAGCAACAAATTCTTCTATTTATTCCACATCATAGTAATCATAGATACCATTAGCATAAGAAGCTAAGGTTTCATTAACATTGAATTTGCATGAAAAGGGAAGGTGTGGAGCCTTCATCCTAGAGCAACAAGTAATATCATATCTCAAGCATAGATCCCGAGCATACCAATGCAACATAATAAATTGATCCCATAATAGTTTCCCTTTTTCTGTCAAGCGATAATCCGTAAAGTATTCACGTTGATCCAACGTGTCTCCCATTATAAAGTTGAATGGGGTTTTCTTAGGATTATCAAAGTAGTACATAATATCTTTCACAAAGTGAGAATCGAGGGTTTTAGGAGTTACCCCATCTCTATGAGTAGCAAGTACACCTAATTTTTTTGGTATTTCGTGTTCCATATCCATAACTAAAGATAGAGAACAACTTAGAACAACAAATAAAAATTACTTAGTGATAAAGCAAACAAGCACACACGAGAATATTCACCCCATGCTATGACTCCCCGGCAACGGCGCCAGAAAAAGGTCTTGATAACCCACAAGTGTAGGGGATCGCAACAGTTTTCGATAAGTAAGAGTGTCAAACCCAACGAGGAGCTAAAGGTAGAATAAATATTCCCTCAAGTTCTATCGACCACTGATACAACTCTACGCACGCTTGATGTTTGCTTTACCTAGAACAAGTATGAAACTAGAAGTACTTTGTAGGTGTGATGGGATAGGGTTGCAAGGTAATAAAGAGCACGTAAATAAAAGCTAGGGGCTGTTTTGATAAAGAAGCAATAAATTAAATATAGAGAGTGTAGAAAAGTGGTGGTAGGAGTGGTGAAATTACCCCTAAGCAATTGACTACGTTACTAGACCGATAGCAAGTTTTATGCGGGAGAGGCGTAAGCTAACATACTTTCTCTTCTTGGATCATATGCACTTATGATTGGAACTCTAGCAAGCGTATGCAACTACTAAAGATTCATTAAGGTAAAACCCAACCATAGCATTAAAGCATCAAGTCCCCTTTTATCCCATACGCAACAATCCCCTTACTCGGGTTTATGCTTCTATCACTCAAGCAACTCACCATAAAAGAATCATGAACGTAATGCAACACCGTACTGTGGGAATCTCTCACGCTTGCGCGACACGGAGGGCACAATAGTATAACAACATAACCACAAGCAAATTAAATCAATCATAGAAATTCATCAACCACCAATAGGACAATGAAAATCTACTCAGACATCATAGGATGGCAACACATCATTGGATAATAATATGAAGCATAAAGCACCATGTTCAAGTAGAGGGTACAACGGGTTGCGGTAGAGTGGACCGCTGAATATAGATGGGGGAAGGTGATGGAGATGTTGGTGAAGATGGCGGTGATGTTCGTGAAGATAGCAGTGATGATGATGGCCCCCGGCAGCGCTCCGGCACCACCGGAAGCAAGGGGGAGAGAGGGCCCCTTCTTCTTCTTCTTCCTTGACCTGCTCTCTAGATGGGAGAAGGATTTCCCCTCTGGTCCTTGGCTCCCATGGCTTGGGAGGGGAGAGAGCCCCTCCGAGATTGGATCTATCTCTCTATTTCTGCGTTCCCTGTTTCTGCCCCTTCACCGTTTCCTTTATATCCGGAGATCCGTAACTCCGATTGGGGTGAATCTTTCGCCAAGATTTTTCTTATAAAATTAGCTTTATTGCGGCAAAAGAAGGGCATAAACTGCCTTACGGGTGGCCCATGAGAGTCCAGGGCGTGCCCAGGGGGGAGGGCGCGCCCCCCTGTCTTGTGGCCACCTTGGACACTGTTTCGCGTTGATTCTTCCACTCGAAAATCCCAAATATTCCAAAATAATTCTCCCTCCATTTTTATCCTGTTTGGATTCCGTTTGATATTGGTTTTCTGCAAAACATAAAACATGCAACAGACAGGAACTGGCACTGGATCAATATGTTAGTCCCAAAAATAGTATAAAAAGTTGCCAAAAGTATATGAAAAGTTGAATAATATTGGCATGGAACAACAAAAAATTATAGATACGACGGAGATGTATCTGGGGTCTCGACCCGGTCAACGGAAAAAGACATTTAAAGGTAGTAGGTGTGGACCGTCCAGCCTAAATAAGGTTCTAGACAGATTATGTCAAATTCATGGCACCCCCAAAAAACCTGCAAACCACACCAACAGAGAATGTTGGGTCTTCAAGCAGGCCGGCAAGCTAAACGCCGAACACAAAGGAAGGGAGACACCAAGTGAGGACGAGGATGAGCCTCGCCAGACGAACACTGGGGACAGAAAAAATTCCCACCAGAAGTAAAAACAGAGAATATGATCTACGCAAGTCATCTACCGAAGAGAAGGCGCAAACATGCACTCAGAGACGTATATGCTGTAGAGCATGTCGCCCCCAAGTTCAACCCTTGGTCGGCCTGTCCGGTCACTTTTGATCGCTGGGATCATCCGACTAGTATCCGGCACGGAGGATCGGCTGCCTTGGTGCTCGACCCAATAATTGATGGATACCATCTCACTCGAGTTCTTATGGACGGTGGCGGTAGTCTTAATCTGATATATCAGGACACTATTCGCAAGATGGGGATAGACCCGTCAAGAATCAGCCAAAGTAACACTACCTTTAAAGGAGTAATACCAGGCGTTGAGGCCCGCTGCGCGGCCTCCCTCGTATAGAGGTTATATTCGGATCTCCCGACAACTTCAGAAGCAAAGAATTAATCTTCGACATCGCTCCATTCCGATGCGGCTATCACGCACTACTCGGAAGAGTCGACTTCGCTTGCTTCAACGCAGTACCGCACTACGCCTACCTTAAACTCAAGATGCCCGGTCCACGCGGTGTCATCACAGTTAGCGGGAACACAGAGCGTTCCTTACGTGCAGAAGAATATGTGGCGGCTCTAGCAGCCGAACACTAAGCGGCCTCTTCAACCAGAATACATGATCGGTCGTCAAGACCACGGACACGGTTAGACGAGTCCGGTGCACCACCGGTGGTAATAGCCGAGATAAACCTGAGCTGGGGTCTATAGATATACCCCCATAGGTGCTGCTAGGGGCTGCAAACATGTAACAATGCCTACAATTCAGCTTGACCCTATTAATATAACAATATATTGCATTTTCATGATTCATTGATAATAACCAACTTCTCGCACGATTACACTAGACTCTTTTACCTGAGTTTTCCTTTTTTACAAATACCAATCGTGCGAAACCCTTCTAGGATACGGCACAACGGAGACAAAGGCATAGACGTGCAGCAGGGCCCCGCTCAAAGGTTTCTCTCTAGATTAAGCCCCTGCGTAAACCTCCTTTAATGTCTCTTATTGCTTGAAATCCCATGGGTACCTAATACACCCACAAGGGACACTAGCGTTATTGGCATTTTGCCACGACAGATTAATGCACGTACCTGGAAATTTTGGGTTCATTATCAAGGGCGTTACTCAGCCCAGTATATGTTATAAAGTCCGAATACCTTTGGGAGTGTTCGGCGTCGTGAGTTTGGCCTTATATGCATCAGCTCCGAATCATGTCTTTGGTCAAATGTTGGGTTTTCCCGGCTCCTGGGTTTGCTACCTTACGTTCCATTTTATCGGGTAAGGCAGCCAAAGGAGAACTACTACGATTGTGCCCTAGTTATTCCGGATGAGCACCTCAGTAGAGAAAGCCAAAAACTGACTGTCATGATACAGCGAGAGACTGGTCAACCACTCGATGACTTATCGGAATCTTCGGGATTCCTCCGCATTAACGAAGGACCGTTTCCCGGTCACGTACATACGCGCACCATATTCGGATGAATGCGGAAGTACCAGGGGCTATATATTAGCCCCACCGTCAAACTCATATGGCTAAGTGAAAGTGTTAAAGCTATATAGTCCGGTTGCCTAGTTCGACGTGCGATCACCTCCTTAATGGACCAAGACGTTGGATCAAGTGAGATTACGCACATTTTTCGAACACCCCCACATTATATGTGTGGGGGCTGAAGCCAACGACTGCAAACTTTTAGGTTATATACATACATAAACGGCCACACAGGAGGCACTACCATACTTTCGGGCAAAAGTATAAACATAGCCTTTATAATTAAAATAGCATTATCTTTACAATCGAGATATTTGTCGCTCGAACATGACACTCTTCGAGCACTGAGCCTCTATTAAACGGGCACCTTCTAGGACTTGCTCAAAATAGTGCTCGGTCGGGTCCTGGCCCCCCAGGTTGCAATACCGGTGGCCTCCATATCTGCCCAATATGTTTTAAATCGGGCAAGAGCCATCCACGCACCTTCTATGCACGCCGACTTCTTTACAGCATCGATACGCGACACAGCACCAAGGAATTGTTGCACTAAACCAAAATAACTGTCCGGCCTTGGGCCCTTCGGCCAAAGATGATCTATGACATATCTCATTGCAAGTCCGGACAACCTATGGAGCTCGGCCCAAGCGGCCATCCTTTCATTCACGGCAGCGGACGCGTCAGGGCCCTGAACTACGACTAGAACAACCTTTCCACCTCATGATCTTTCTGATCCTTGAAAAACTTGGTCGCATCAGCAGTACTTTTCGCCAGGTCTGCATACGCGTCTGCAACACTCCATAACTGATCTAGAGGAGCGTACTTTGGATCTTCGAACTTCATCTACAACAAATAGGAACTCCCAGCCGCGATACTTCCGGCTTGTCGAAGCTCCTCCCATGCAGCTCTGATTTCAGAGCGCGTTTCCTTGGCTGCATCCAAGGCCTTCTTCAGATTAGCCGCTTTCACTTGGCTCTCCTTTTCAAGGAGCTCATATTGGCCGGCGGCATCTTTCAGCTCCACAGCCATCTCGGCTATTTTATCTTCGCTTCGGCGATGAGCAGCCTCTTCGGCTCTCAACTCTTCGGCTTCCTTTAGGGCAGCCGCATCGCTTATCCTGGCTTGTTCCTTGGCTAGGGCAAGTTCCGCCCTTAGCATCATGCTCACCTTAATATTTTCTAATAATCAGGAAAAGAACACATACCCTGTGACTCGTCAAGCCGCTTGTTCACAAGCGCGATGTCGGCATCCGCCACATCAAGCTATCGCCTTAGTTTGGCGAACTCAGCAGTCCGGTCAACAGCCGGACACTTAGCCGTCTGCACATAACGCAGTGCGATCATTACTTGGGAGTATGATCCTCTGTTTGCCGCCTGGGGCTGGCAACCAGAGTCTCAGGGGCTACTATCTACACAGAGCACACCTAGCGTGTGCGATACAGCTGAAAGTTTACATATTTCTTGGCGTACCTCAAAGCCTTTGAGCAGGCTTGTAAAAACTTCATTCAACCCGCTTTTGGCGGATGAAATCTTCTCAAATACCGTACCAATTAAAGTACGGTGAGCCTCTGAGAGAGCAACTCGCTCCAGAAGACCCGTCAGTGTGTCCGGCTGAGTGCCGGACAGTCCTGGACTCTTCCTATTGCCCTCCTTCGGAGCTGAACGCTCCGGGCTTCGGGTGGACGAAGCATTGACTTCTGACCTTGACGGCTCAGGAATCCTCCGTGACGACACCTCGGGGTCGCCCGCCCCATGGGGCGCGGAGACAGGTGGAGTTTCACTCTCCATCATCTCCGGAAGAAGGTCCCCCGAAGACGAACTCTATTGAGAAGGGCTACAAGCCGGACTGCAAGAGATAGGTCCTGGTTATTGTTCTCGGAGGAAAAAAAACAGTATATATTTATTAAAATACTTGACTTATAGCTCGGTGGAGGGTTGGCCATTTTGCAGGCGTTGTGCGGTGAGGGCGCCCTCTGGGCGGGGCTCCCTGGCGAAGGCTTCTTCCCAAGTTTGGACGCCTCCGCTTCCAGGTCTTTGGTGGCAGCCCTTTTCTTCCCGCGTGGGGAGGGAACCTTAGATTCACCTCCCCGATTATCCTCCTTCATGGAGACATTAATTCACCCGGTTTGGATGTACAATGTATGAAGCTCGTTTTTGCCTTCTCTACTCTTCCCTTCACCCTTCCCCGATGGCACTTGATTCAGCGCGTGTTTAAGCATCTTGGTTAACGCAAGATTCGGCGAGCCTTCGGGAAGCGGGGCGGGACACCTGATCCTCTCCGCCTTGCTGAGTGAATCCTGGCCGTGGAGAGTTTTCAGAATAATGTTGTGATAAATATGAACAGAGTGTTCGGTTGCAGAGTTACTTACTTGGGTATCTGGACGATTGTAGTTCAAACCCACATCCTCGGTGGTGTCCGGACACTTTATGCGTGGTCCAAATAATAACCGGTACATCCCATCGAGCGTCATGCCGAAGAAGTGCTGAATAGTTCGCGGTCCTTCCGGGTTGAACTCCCACATCTGGAGAGGTTGACGTTTGCACGGCAGGGCCCGACGGACTAGCATTACCTGAATTATTTTAATGAGGCTGACATCCCTCTCAAGAAGTTCCTGAATACGGCTCTACAATGTCGGTATGTCATTAGCAGGCCCCCAGTCCAGTCCCTCGTTGGCCCATGACGCCAGTTTAGGTGGAGGGCCCGAGCAGAAGGCAGGGGCAACCTCCCACTTTGTACCTCGGGGAGCTGTGATGTAGAACCACCTTCGTTGCCATAAATCGGACACCTCTGAGAAGGAACCTTCTGGCGATGGGGCATCGGCGCTTTTGCTTATTACAGCGCCTCCGCACTCCGCGTGTCGCCCATCGATCACCTTCGAATTTACATTGAAGGTCTTGAGCCATAAACCGAAGTGTGGGGTGATGTGGAGGAAGGTTTCACACACGACGATAAACGACGAGATGTGAAGGATGGAATCTGGATCTAGATCGTGAAAATCTAGCCCGTAATAGAACATGAGCCCTCTCATGAAGGGATCAAGACTAAAGCCTAAGCCTCGGAGGAAGTGGGAAACAGATACAACGCTCTCGTTTGGTTCGGGAGTGGGGATGACCTGCCCTTGGGTAGGAAGCCTGTGCTGGATGTCGACGGTCAGATACCTGGCCTCCCGGAGCTTCTTAATGTCCTCCTCTGTGACAGAGGAGGCCATCCACCGACCTTGAAGGTTGGATCCGCACATGATTGAAGGTCTGAAGTGCTTAAGCCTGAGCTTTGGGTGTTGGAACTCGAGGTGGGGGAAGGAGCAACGTGGGAAGAAAGGGACGGGCCTCGGTCCCTGTATAAAGGTGGTGAATATCAAGCGTCCTCAGCGTGACCGTTTGGGACTTTCCTAAAATTGAGGAATCATACCAACAAGCGTAGTTGGGTTACCCACGCCCGTATTGATGAGAATCCCGTGATAAGGGGAACACGATCTCTGATTCGACAAGACGTGTCAATAAAACCACCTCGCAACACGCGTAGTGGCAGGCTAGGAAAAACGGTTTGTAGTGACCGGGCCGCGGTGGGATGTCACGCTAGGAAAAGCTGTCAACAGATTGGATTTTTGTAATATTATGCTCTCTACGGTGGTATGTGGAATTTATTTTGCAGAACCGGAGAAGATCCTCGTGTTCAAAATTTACATTGGAGTATTCGGAGATGGAACCCGCCTTGCAATGCCGAAGACAATTTGCGCGCCGGACTCATCGTCATTGAAGCCTGGTTCAGGGGCTACTGAGGCAGTCCTGGATTAGGGGGTATCCGGACAGCCGGACTATATCCTTTGGCCGGACTGTTCGACTATGAAGATACAAGATTGAAGACTTCGTCCAGTGTCTGGATGGGACTCTCCTTTGCATGGAAGGCAAGCTTGGCTATTCGGATATGTAGATCTCCTCCTCTATAACCGACTCTGTGTAACCCTAGCCCCCTCCGGTAACTATATAAACTGGAGCGTTTAGTCCGTAGGACAAGAACAATCATAATCATAGGCTAGCTTCTAGGGTTTAGCCTCTACGATCTCGTGGTAGATCAACTCTTGTAATACTCATATCATCAAGATCAATCAAGCAGGAAGTAGGGTATTACCTCCATCGAGAGGGCCCGAACCTGGGTAAACATCGTGTCCCCAGCCTCCTATTACCATTAGCCTTATACGCACAGCTCGGGACCCCCTACCCGAGATCCGCCGGTTTTGACGCCGATAGTCACTCCCGTGAAGAAGCCCAAAACCTGAAACAAAGTGCTTCTACTGCAAAGTAAATGGTCACTGGAAGCGGAAATGCCCTGAATATTTGGCGGATAAGAAGGATGGCAAAGTGAACAAGGGTATATTTGATATACAGGTTATTAATGTGTACCTTACTAGTGTTTATAGTGGCCCCTGAGTATTTGATACTTCTTCGGTTGCTAAGATTAGTAACTCGAAACAGGAGTTACAGAATAAACAGAGACTAGTTGAGGGTGAAGTGACAATGTGTGTTGGAAGTGGTTCCAAGATTGATATGATCATTGTCGCACACTCCCTATATTTTCGAGATTAGTGTTGAACCTAAATAAATGTTATTTGGTGTTTGCGTTGAGCATAAAATATGATTATATCATATTTATTGCGATACAATTATTCATCTAGGACAGAGAATAAATTGTTATTCTATTTACATGAATAAAACCTTCTATGGTCATATACCCAATGTTGATGGTTTATTGAATCTTGATCATAGTGATACACAAATTCATAATATTGATGCTAGAAGATGCAAAGTTAATAATGATAGTGCAACATATTTGTGGCACTGCCGTTTGGGTCATATCGGTATAAAGCGCATGAAGAAACTCCATAAGGATGAACTTTTGGAATCACTTGATTATGAATCATCTGATGCTGACGAACCGTGCCTTATGGGCAAAATCACTAACACTCTGTTCTCCGGAACAATGGAACGAGCTACTGACTTATTGGAAATAATACATACCAATGTATGCGATCAAATGAGTGTTGATGCTCGTGGCGAGTATCGTTATTTTCTGACCTTCATAGATGATTTGAGCAGATATAGGTATATCTCACTACTAGGGAAAAGGCTAGCAGCAGCGCAGGTTTTAGGTGTATCAGTAGCGCGGGGAGGGGCGCTACTAATAAGGCGCTACAGCTAACACATAGCAGTAGCACGTGGTCACCGGCGCTACTACTACACAAGTTTAGCAGCACCGCGGTTATTGGAAGCCCGCTACTGCTAGTAGCTCTAGCGCGCTTTGCAACAACACGCTACTGCTATCGCGGCGCTGCTGCTAACTTTTATACACTCTCTACTGCTAATTTAACAGGTTTTGTGTTTTTTTTGGGCATATTTGTTTTTTATTTGAGCAGGCTTTATAGAAGAATCTTTAGCACATAGAAATGTCATCATGATACACATACAAATGCCTACGAGACCACAAATGTAATCATAGCATATACATACAAATAGTCTCATCATAATCATCATCCAACACAAAGTGGTCTCTCGTCATCATCTCGAAAATAGTGATGCAAGTCCTCGATTACTTGCAAATACATCGTCATCCATCTAAACAATGGTATATGCGAGAAGAGCTATCACTTTGAGTACATGAGTTCGTATCCCTCTCTCGCATTAGCGTGAACCTAAACTAACTACTGCCTGTCGCTCGGAAACCGGAAACCGGTAACACCTGGGCCTGACACTCCGGCCACTCATCGTATATATACTCCTGGCGTAGCACTTCTTCGCCATCGATGATCTATGCACCTGCATCGTCACATGAGTCGATGATATGAAACATATATAGTTGAGCAACAGAAAGAGACAGACTTGACAAAAATAGAAACAACATATCATAATCATAAATAACAAAGTTCATCGTACCCAAAATGCCCTAACTAGAGTGATCTTCGCTAGTCGAGGAGGAGGATGGTCTAACTACATCACAAATAAAGTTTCACCGCCCCTTCTCTTCTTGTCCCTGACCTCTCCACCCCTTGCTTGGTAGTAAAACATAGCACTGTCGAGAACATCCTTGATGTGGGTGTAATCCTTTTTGTGAATGTTCTTCGACGAGTCCAAGTAAACAGCGTTGGAGAATTGGGGGTATAGGATGATGAGGACAGCGCGCCCGCCGCTGCGCAAAATAAGTACACCTCAAATTACTTAGCCTCCACCGTGCAAATGAATGATTGAAATCGAAGGAATGATAGCAGCGCGGATGACTTACACGGGATGATAAGGCACAAGAATCGCCCCCTTGTCCTTATTGGCAAGCATGAAATTGACGATGTATTCACTCATGTATACACGGTGCTCTACGCAGACTCCCAAGAAGCCCTCGTGCATGTAGTACGGGTCAGCGACACAGATATGAGATATCTGCTCAACCCCGATGATGTAGTTCATGTGCAAGGCATAAAGGCGGACAAACATAAAATCCATCTTCTTCACGTGAAACATGTCGAATATGTAATCGAATGGAGGAAGAACTTATCCGCCGGGAAGCTGTCGACATACGACCTTTGCCGTGGAACGTTAACCATGTAGAGTGGGTATCCTAGATCTGTTGAGGCGATGAGGCCTTTCTCTACCCGCAGCACATCGTCATAAAGTCTCCTTAGATCGCCGAATCTGGCCTGTAGCGTTGTTGTGGGTAGGATTGGTTGACCGGGGGTATGCCATTTATCCGCATCGGGGATATCTATACGGTCCTGAAGCCGAGGCTGCTGAGGCGGCTGGATCATAGAATCAGCTTTTTTGCCTTTCCTCGCTCTCTTCCTAGACTTCTTTACTACCGGAAGGTCGTCCATAATACGTTGAGACGGCAATTTAGGCACCGACTCATGACGCTCAAATCCTGAGGAGGCGCCAGTATAGAGATACTATTCAGCGCCACCGTCGTCCTCATCCTCATCCATGGCGATGTCATCAGCAACTAATGGAGCCTCCTCCTTACCCCGTCCACTATCACCCAACCCGACACCCGACGCTAATTGGGTAGGTGGGGTGTTGATGTTCATACCTTGCTGAGGCAGCGTGCTCATAGGTGTGCTCCCGACCGCCTCCAGATGAAGTAGACTCTTTGGCCACAACAGGACCCACCCATTGCAACAATCACCAAGCCGTCGTGGTGTCTCCTCGTCATCCACTAGTAGTGTTGGAGGAAGCAAATTCTCGTGGCCCGGTTTGACACTGACCACGGAAACCTTGAAGACATTCGGGGGGATCGGCCGGCTGTGGAACAATAGTTCCTTAGGCTTCATTATCGTCGCCTTCCCCACGTCCACCTTCTGGTCGCCGATGGTGTACAATATGGTGCACGGGGTTTCGTCGGCCTGCAAAGAAAAGTCTATGACGTGAGACATCCGAAAGGCAATGAAAACGGGAGATTATACATTTATATTGAAGGGGGCCGGTGTGACAGATACCGTGAGGGCGTCGAGCTCAGCCAAAGACGAAGCACCGCCGAGCACGTACGATGCGGGAGCTGGTGCGGGAGCCGGTGCGGGAGCAGGTGCGGGAGCAGGTGCGGGAGCCGGTGCGGGAGCAGGTGCTCCTAAGAAGTCAGCAAGGGGAAAGTCCTCTGCATTTTTTTTGTATTTTGCCTTGTCCAAGTGATAATGCCCGTCACCAAGGAAGTAGACAAATCTGCAACCACCTATTTTGCGGCAGCTACCGCTGTTGCGACTGTCTGAGATGATTTCTTCTCAACCGCAATCTCAACCTTCTTGTCGATGTTGTCTTCAGTTAACCTTCGGCTTTCCTTTCTCTCCTCCGTGGTCTCACGGTAGTACTTCTTCCATGTGGCGCCGTCTCCGACACCGTGCACGCGTCCATACGACGTTAGAGTATCCATCGGTTGTTGTTTCAATATGTTCAATGCCCGGTTGAATGGAGTGTCCCACTTGGGCCTCGCCAATGCCTCAGATAGCGAGTCGCTTTCGGCCGCAATCCGGTGCTGCTCTCTCTGCAAAAGGCACAAGGATCATTTACAAATATGACTAATGTGTGCAGTCGAATTGATTAGAAACTAAAATTACCAGCAGTCTCATGAACTCCGTAATGACCGGTGTTGTCTCGTAAACCTTCTTCACTGGGTCCCAATGGTGTCGGGCCCTCAGGACGTCACGCTCCTGTGGGACGGTGAAATCCGCCAAGGGGTCTGGGATGCCCAGACTCGCGGCTTCCGCATCCTCCTTGGCCCATTTGGACCTCTTTCCGCCGTAACCACGGCTTCCGAGGTGGTGGCTCCCAATGTTCCTCTATTGAAGCCCCTTCATGTACTTAGACTTGTTTTTGGCAGCTTCAGCCTCACAAGCCTCCTTGAATATTTGAAGCTGGTCTTCTGTGATTGTCGGATTATCCTTTACAATCTCGGAGTAGGGTTCCTTCTTGTCGATGATCCTTACTTTCACTCGAGTTTTCCAGGCGGCCAACGCGTCGCTAAACTTGGTCATGGCGTGTTTGTTTATCTTCTTCATTGTCGGGTCCTCGTCTGGATCTTCATAATCCTTCTCATTCCGGCCCGGGAAC
This sequence comes from Triticum dicoccoides, assembly GCF_002162155.2. Lineage (NCBI taxonomy): Eukaryota > Viridiplantae > Streptophyta > Magnoliopsida > Poales > Poaceae > Triticum > Triticum dicoccoides. Next base: position 27,352 of record NW_021224833.1, read on the forward strand.
AAGAATATCTGGTGAAACTTCTTTAGGAGGGATCTCCTCATATTTTCTATCTTCTGTAGTTTCTCATCGTTGATGGTGGAGGTTGTCCGTACGATGCAGCCTATTTGATTGCCGTAGCACGAGGGAGCTTCCTCGGGCGCCTTTGGCTCAAAAATGCCGTCGTCCACCTCCGTGACCACCAGCCTATTAGTCCTGAGTTTGTTAGGAAGTCGTTGCCTCTTTGCTTTCGGTTCTATACCGGCTCCGCTCCCCGAGGCAGCACCGGTCTCAGTCTCAGCAACGGTCCCGATGCCGGTCAGAGTCTCAGCGCCGGTCTCAGTCTCAGCATCGGTCTGCGTGTCGGTCTCAGTCCCTGATGCCACCGGTGGGCCCAGCAACAACATCGGTTGATCGTCGGTAAGGCTAAAAAATTCGTTTGTCGCCCGGTAGGCGTCGACGCAATCACCAGAACCCTGTCCTTCATCGTTGCTACCCATGTTTCCTATGATTAAATCTAGTCAATTAATTCTAGACCTAATAAAATGAATAATGACATAAAAAAGGCATATTGTTTTGCAGGAATGTTGACTCCTTCCTGGTGCGGCAAATCCCGGGCACTCGATATGTCCTAGTTTGTAGCACAAGTCATGCCGAAATTCACGGAAAATTTCGGCATGACCATTGCTAAAAAGTGGACAAATCGAGAACCTGAAATTTGCCGGAACAGAAATGAATCAACATTCCGGCAAAACATAGGCCACTCAGCATCATTCCCTAGAAACAACAAAGCCACTTGGGCACAATCGAACCACTTCAATGAAAAGATATAACATGACCACTTCAATGAAAAGATATAATCAACAACAAAAGTCTAGGAAGGGATCATCTTTAAAATAAAATTTTCCTAAATTATTTTCCTTCACTAAACACTTCTCTGGCTAGGACAAAACCCAAATTATGTTGATCTAGCTATTCCTCTCTCTCACACAAACACACATTATTATCTCTAACCCTTCTCTGCCTAGGACATAACCCAATTAAATTGCAAAGGAACTCCATTTCTCTAACCCTTCTCACCTAATGCTCTAAAATAACATTTTCCTCTAACCTAGCCAGCCTACTTAACCTAGCTTATTAATCCAATGAACCTAATTAACCTACCTATTTAACCTAGTTAGTTAATCTAGTTTACCTACATAATTAACCTAATTAAACTAGTTAACGCAGCTAGTTCTCTGTCAAAGCCCTAAATAAATTTTTGCACTAATTAACCTACATAATTGACCTAATTAAACTAGTTAACCTGACTAGTTCTCTGTCAAAGCCCTAACTAATTTTTGCACTAACCTAGATAATTAACCTAATTAAACTAGTTAACCTAACTACTTCTCTGTCAAAGCCCCAACTAAATTTTTGACCTAACCTAGATAATTAAGCTAATTAAACTAGCTAACCTATGCATGAGAGAGAGAGGAGGGGTGGGGGATTACAGAGGATGGCTCCGCTGGTGGCGAGGGAGGCAGTGGTGGCGAGGGAGGCAGTGCTGGTGAGGGAGGCAGGGGCGTCTCCGGTGACGGCGAGGGAGGCAGTTGTGGCGAGGGAGGATCCAGTGGCGTCAACGGCGGCTTCGGTGGCGTTGATGAGGCCGCGCGGCTCCGTGGCGTTGGGGGCGGCCCCGGTGGCATCGACGTCTGCAGGAGACGGCGGCGAAGTGGGGTGACGGCAAATCGGGGAGACGGCGGCGGAGCGGGTCGAGGGATTTGGGGGAGAAGTGGTGGCCGGGGGGAAACGGTTTTTTGGTTAAGTCAAATTTAGCGGTAGCGCGTTTCGCAAAATGCGCTGTAGCTAAGATAGCTACAACGGTTTTTACAAAACGCACAGCTGTTATAGCTATGTAATTTTCTTCCACTTTTTATTTTCTTTTCTGTTTCTATAGCGGGGGTCTAGGACACGCGCTGCAGCTATGTTAGCTATAGCGCCTCTTACAAACACACGCTAGTGCTATGCCTTCCTCCGTTTTCTCGCTTTTTCAATTATTATGCTTTACATTTTATTTTTTCCTTTCTCCTTTTTCTATTTCTTCCATTTTCATTTACTTTTCTATTTGTTTTTCATCTTATTTTATTTCCATTAGTAGTAGCGCTCTTCGTAGGAAATGCGCTACTACTTATACCCTAGCGGTAGCGCGCTTCTTCCAAGCCCGCTACTGCTATGCGTATCCTATCATTCTACCAACGGGAATATTAGTAGTAGTGCTTTTGGCACTACACGCGCTGCTGCTAAGGTTGTATTTGCAGCGCGGTTTTTCCTCAATCGCTACTGCTATCTAGCACTAGCGCTCTTTTTTGACCCGCGTTGTTGCTAAGTTTCTGTGTATAGGCTTTTCCCTAGTAGTGTCTACTTAATGAAACACAAGTCTGAAACATTTGAAAAGTTCAAAGAATTTCAGAGTGAAGTGGAGAATCATCGTAACAACAAAATAAAGTTTCTACGATCTGATCGTGGAGGAGAATATTTGAGTTACGAGTTTGGCCTTCATATAAAACAATGTGGAATAGTTTCACAGCTCACGCCACCTGGAACACCACAGCGTCATGGTGTTTCCGAACAACGTAACCGCACTTTATTGGATATGGTACAATCTATGATGTCTCTGATCGGATTACCACTATTGTTTTGGTGTTATGCATTAGAGACAGCTGGCTTCACGTTAAATAGGTCACCATCTAAATCTGTTGAGACGACGCCTTATGAACTATGGTTTGGCAAGAAACCAAAGTTATCGTTTCTTAAAGTTTGGGGCTGCAATGCTTATGTGAAAATGTTTCAACCTGATAAGCTCGAACCCAAATAGGAGAAGTGCGTCTTCATAGAATACCCAAAGGAAACTGTTGGGTACACCTTCTATCACAGATCCGAAGGTAAGATACTTGTTTATAAGATGGATCCTTTCTAGAGAAGGAGTTTCTCTCGAAAGAAGTGAGTGGGAGGAAATTAGAGCTTGATAAGGTAATTGTGCCTTCTCCCAAATAGGAAAGTAGTTCATCACAGAAATCAGTTCCAGTGATTCCTACACCAATTAGTGAGGAAGCTAATGATGATGATCATGAAACTTCAAATTAAGTTACTACAGAACCTCGTAGGTCTTCCAGAGTAAGATCCGCACCAAAGTGGTGCGGTAATCATGTTACCAGACCATGATGAACCTATGAACTATGAGGAAGCGATGATGGGCCTAGATTCCGTGAAATGGCTTGAGGCCATAAAATCTGAGATAGAATCCATGTATGAGAACAACGTATGGACATTGGTTGACTGGCTCGATGATCAGCAAGCCAAGTTAAATAAATGGATCTTCAAGAGGAAGACGGACACTAATAGTAGTGCTACTATCTACAAAGCTCGACTTGTTGCGAAAGGTTTTTGACAAGTTCAAGGTTTTGAATACAATGAGATTTCCTCACTCGTAACGATGCTTAAGTCTGTCCAAATCATGTTAGCAATAGCCACATTTTATAAAATCTGGCAAATGGATGTCAAAACTGCATTCCTTAAATGGATATTTCTTAAAGAAGTGTTGTATATGATACAACCAGAAGGTTTTGTCAATCCTAAAGGTGCTAACAAAATGTGCAAGCTCCAGCGATCCATCAATGGACTGGTGCAAGCATCTCGGAGTTGGAATATACACTTTGATGAGTTGATCAAAGCATATGGTTTTATACAGACTTTTGAAAAGACCTGTATTTACAAGAAAGTGAGTGGGAGCACTACAGCCTTTCTGATAAGTATATGAGAATGACATATTGTTGATCGGAAATGATGTAGAATTTTCTGGAAAGCATAAAGGAGTGTTTGAAAGGAGTTTTTCAAACAAAGACCTCGGTGAAGCTGCTTACACATTTAGCATCAAGATCTATAGAGATAGATCAAGACGCTTGATAAGATTTTCAATGAGTGCATACCTTGATAAGATTTTGAAGTAGTTCAAAATGGAACAGTCAAAAAGGAGTTCTTGCATGTGTTGTAAGGTGTGAAGTTGAGTAAGACTCAAAACCCGACCATGGAAGAAAATAGAAAGAGAATGAAAAGTCATTCCCTATGCCTCAGTCATAGGTTCTATAAAGTATGTTGTGCTGTGTACCAGTCCTATTGTGTACCTTGCCATAAGTTTGGCAAGGGGGTACAATAGTGATCTAAGAGTAGATCAATTGACAGCGGTCAAAATTATCCTTAGTGAGGACTAAAGAAATGTTTCTCGGTGATGGGGCTGATAAAAGAGTTATGTCGATTGATGGCACGTTCTTGACAGGACAATACAAGGGCACTTTATTGGTTGCAATAGCAAGTGATGCCAATAACCAGGTGTTGCCTTTGGCTTTGCTTTGGTTGAGGTGGAGAACAGTGATAACTGGGAGTGGTTCTTGTGTCAATTGAGAACAAGGGTATTACCGGCTGAAAGGGAAATTTGTGTCATATCGTATTGCCATCCAGGAATTCTAAATGCGGTGGTGGTTGACATTCCCGGACGTACAAAGTTGCACCATCGATGGTGCATGAGGCACTTTTGTACAAACTTCTATAGGGCATGTGGTATCAAGGAATTGGCTGATGATCTTCAATATTGTAGTCTCGCTTTGTCCGACAACCGGTTTGCCACATTGTTCAATGCAATGCACAGACACAAGAAACTTGACCACAAAACATAAACAACACTTGGTATTTGAAAATAGCAGATAGTGCAGCGCCTAAGGGCTAGGTGTCACACTACATAGTGCAGCGCCTAGCCCTTAGGCGCTGCACACCTGGACATGCCAGTCCAGAGAACAACAGAAGGTATCCAGTAGCTTCGCCCCAAAAAATTGCTAAGTTAGGGTGCAGCGCCTAAGACCTAGGCGTCACACAATATAGTGCAGTGCCTGTCTCTAGGGCGCTGCATGGTGACTTCGCAATTTTCGGGTATGGCATGTGCTGCAAAGTTCCTGGATGCACAACCAGATGTGCAGCACCCAACAGTCAGGCGCAGCGCCTGACTGTTGGACACTGCAGTGTTGTTAACTGCTAAAATGCAGAAACTTGATGCATTTTTTGCTGCAAACTAAACTCAACAAAGATGTAGTATGAATGTAGTGCAGTAAACAGCAGAAACTCAACAAAAGATAACTAATAACTTGGACATCACATAATTTAGGACAATTCAACATTACTACAAGTTCGCAAACACAAGTACAACACTAATAAGAGTTGACCAACATATAACATAACCTCACAAGTTCATCAACCTAATGTAACGGCTACAGGAGCACTAATACCTTCCGCGCGTGTTCCTGGTGCCACGCGTGTAGGCAATCTTCTTCTTCCTGTTAGGACGAGCCTCCTTGAGGGAGTCCTGGATTAGGGGGTGTCCGGATAGCCGAACTATCACCGTTGGCCGGACTCCTGGACTATGAAGATACAAGATTGAAGACTTTGTCCCATGTCCGGATGGGACTTTCCTTGGCGTGGAAGGCAAGCTTGGTGATACGGATATGTAGATCTCCTACCATTGTAACCGACTCTGTGTAACCCTAACCCTCTCCGGTGTCTATATAAACCGGAGGGTTTTAGTACGTAGGACGAACAACAATCATACCATAGGCTAGATTCTAGGGTTTAGCCTCTTTTGATCTCGTGGTAGATCTACTCTTGTACTACCCATATCATCAATATTAATCAAGCAGGATTAGGGTTTTACCTCCATCGAGAGGGCCTGAACCTGGGTAAAAACATCATGTCCCTTGTCTCCTGTTACCATCCGCCTAGACGCATAGTTCGGGAACCCTTACCCGAGATCCGCCGGTTTTGACACCGACATTGGTGCTTTCATTGAGAGTTCCTCTGTGTCATCACCTTTAGGCCCGATGGCTCCTTCGATCATCAACAACGATGTGGTCCAGGGTGAGACTTTTCTCCCCGGACAGATCTTCATATTCGGCGGCTTTGCACTGCGGGCCAATTCACTTGGCCATCTAGAGCAGATCGAAAGCTACGCCCCTGGCCATCAGGTCAGATTTGGGAGTTTGAACTACACGGCTGATATCCACGGAGACTTGATCTTCGACAGATTCGAGCCACAGCCAAGCGCGTCGCACTGTCTCGATGGGTATGATCTAGCTCTGCCGCTGAACAGTGCCCTGAAGGCCGCACCAGCGTCTGCTCCGACCCTTAGCTTGGAGCCGACTTCGCCGATCGGGGACGAGTGGCTGGACACTGCCTCGGGGGCTACGATCTCTACGGCGATTGAGACGAACACCATCCATGTCCTTTGCAAAGCCCATGACTCCGAGGTGCCGGACTCCTCCTCGGACTCCGAACCTCCCACGCCCCTGCCAATCAAATACGATTGGGCGCCGGTTATGGAGTTCACTGCCGCGGACATCTTTCTGCACTCGCCCTTTAGCGACATCCTGAATTCACTAAAGTCTCTCTCTTTATCAGGAGAGCCCTGGCCGGACTATGGTCAGGAAAGTTGGGATGCGGACAACGAAGAAATTCAACGCCCACCCACCACCCACTTTGTCGCCACTGTCGATGATTTAACCGACATGCTCGACTTCGACTCCGAAGACATCGACGGTATGGACGACGATGTAGGAGACAACCAAGAACCAGCGCCCACAGGGCACTGGAAGGCCACCTCGTCATACGACATATACATGGTGGACAGCCCAAAATATGGGAATGGCAATGGAACAACGAAGGATGACCCCTCCGAGAAACAGCCCAAGCGCCGGCGTCAGCGGCGCCGCTCTAAATCCCGCCACTACAAAAATGGTGATTCCGGCACGGGAGATAATAACACCCCGGACAGTGCCGAAGACAACCGCCTCCAGCAGGATTCAGCACAGGAGGAGGGAGAAGACAACCCTCATGATAGATTGGCAGACAGAGAGGTAGAGGACGATAATTATATGCCTCCCTCCGAAGATGAAGCAAGCCTCGACGACGACGAATTTGCCGTGCCCGAGGATCCCATCGAACAAGAGCATTTCAAACGCAGGCTTATGGCCACAGCAAGCAGCCTCAAGAAAAAGCAGCAGCAGCTTAGAGCCGACCAAGACTTGCTAGCGAACAGATGGACCGAAGTCCTTGCAGCCGAAGAGTACAACCTCGATCGCCCCTCCATGAGCTACCCAAAACACAGGCTGCTACCCCAAATAGAGGAGGAAGCACCCAAACCTACATCACCAGTGCATGACGCGGCCGACCGGCCACCTCGTGGCCGCGACAGAGAGGCCTCTAGGCCCTCCACTAAAGCCGCACCCCGGTGTCACTCGAAAAGTACAAAGCCACGGGGAAATGCGCCAGACTTGTGAGACATATTGGAGGACAAGGCAAGGCAAATCAGATCGATCTACGGATCATGTGGGCGCCCCACGACACATGATGACAATCGTCACGCCGGATACAACAATTCCGGCCGGGCCGAACACAGTAGACAAAGCTCATTTGAGCTGCGTCGTGATATAGCCCAATATACATTGAATCATACGACGGCACAACAGATCCTGCGGTTTGGATCGAGGACTATCTCCTTCACATCCACATGGCCCGCAGTGATGATCTACACGCCATCAAATACCTCCCACTCAAGCTTAAAGGACCAGCTCAGCATTGGCTCAACAGCTTGCCAGCAGAATCAATTGGTTGTTGGGAAGACCTGGAAGCCGCATTCCTTGATAATTTCCAGGGCACATATGTGCGACCACCAGATGCTGATGACCTAAGCCACATAATTCAGCAGCCAGGTGAATCAGCCAGACAATTCTAGACACGGTTCTTAACCAAGAAAAATCAAATCGTTGACTGTCCGGATGCAGAGGCCCTTGCAGCCTTCAAACATAACATCCGCGACGAGTGGCTTGCCCGGCACCTAGGACAGAAAAAGCCGAAATCCATGGCAGCCCTCACATCACTCATGACCCGCTTCTGCGCGGGAGAGGACAGCTGGCTAGCTCGCAGTAACAACCTGACCAAAAACCTTGGTAGTTTGGATACCAAGGACAGCAATGGCAGGTCGCGTCGCAACAAGCACAAGCGCCGCATTAACGGTGATAATACTGAAGATACGGCAGTCAACGCCGGATTCAGAGGCTCTAAACCCGGTCAGCGAAAAAAGCCGTTCAAAAGAAATATTCAGGGCCCGTCCAATTTGGACCGAATAATCGATCGCTTGTGCCAAATACATGGCACCCCCGAAAAACCAGCCAACCACACCTATAGGGATTGTTGGGTATTCAAGCAGACAGGCAAGTTAAACGCCGAAAACAACAACAAGGGGTCGCATAGCGATGACTAGGAGGAGCCCCGGTCGCCGAGCAATAGAAGACAGAAGGGCTTTCCCCCACAAGTGCGGACAGTGAACATGATATACGCAACCCACATACCCAAAAGGGAGCGGAAGCGTGCACTAAGGGACGTATATGCGATGGAGCCAGTCGCCCCAAAGTTCGACCCGTGCTCCTCCTGCCTGATCACTTTTGATTGAAGGGACCACCCCACTAGCATCCGCCATGGTGGATTCGCTGCATTGGTTCTTGACCCAATCATTGACGGATTTCACCTCACTAGAGTCCTGATGGACGGCGGCAGCAGCCTGAACCTGCTTTACCAGGATACAGTGCGCAAAATGGGCATAGACCCCTGAAGGATTAAACCCACAAAAACGACCTTTAAAGGCGTCATACCAGGTGTAGAGGCCAACTGTACAGGCTCAATTACACTTGAAGTGGTCTTCGGATCCCCGGATAACTTCCGAAGCGAGGAATTAATCTTTGACATAGTCCCGTTCCGCGGCGGCTATCACGCACTGCTCGGACGAACCGCATTTACAAAGTTCAATGCGGTGCCGCACTACGCATACCTCAAGCTCAAGATGCCAGGCCCTCGAGGAGTAATCACGGTCAATGGAAACACCGAACGCTCTCTCCGAACGGAGGAACATACGGCGGCCCTTGCGGCGGAAGTACAAAGCAGCCTCTTAAGGCAATTCTTGAGTCCGACTACTAAACGTCCGGACACCGTCAAGCGCGCCCGGAGTAACCTACAACAAGACCACCTGGCACGTTCCGAGCACGCGTAGCAATGCGGCCCCAACCCCAACCCTCGCGAAATCGCGAAACCAGTACCACGCGTACATAACTACGCTCTGGAGATACCATGGTCATAGGGGGAGGGGCATGACCACGGCATGCCCAGAGTGCGGCTCAACTGCACAAGGGTCTCCCAAATGTGTCATTCCTTTTTTTTCTTATTCTCAGGACTCAGTTTTCCAGAAGCCCTATCCGGCAGTAGAATCGCCGAACTCACGATGCAACAGCCAGGGAAGCAGAAAAGCCACGTCGAGTGTCCAGGTGGTCTCTATTACGAGCAGTATACCTGTTTTACATACCATCCCGTAGCCTACCCCTGGAGGGGGACATGTTAAATAGTCCCATCCCTTGCTTATCGCACTATTTGTATCCTTCTGCTTTCATTGCAGTATCTTTTGAATAAACAATACATAGCTTCTGCTTATTATTGCATTTCTTTTTTTTCATAAATGTTCATCTATGACATGTTGCACCCGTACAACTTGGTACGGTCAATACACCAGGGGCTTGAGTACCCCGAAACATGGTGTGATAAGTCCGAACACTTTCACAAGTGCGGCACCCCGAACTTATAGCACTATATGCATCGGCTCCGAATCATGTCTCGGGTCCATAGTTGGGTTTGCCCGGCTCCCATGTTTTGGTACCATACGTTCCGTTATATCGGCTAAGGTAGCGCTGGGAGAACCACTGCGATTGTGCCCCAGTTGAGCTGGGTTGAGCACCTCAGTGGAGAAAGCTAAAACTGACCGTCATGATAAGGTGAGAGCCGGTCGCTATTCGAGAGGTTTTTCGGGTCCCTAAAGACTCATGCCGCTTAGAGCGAGGAGTCGGCATTGTCCGGCCATGGCGTGGATAGCGCCCCGAACTCGGTCTTCTGAATACCAGGGGCTTCGCCGAAATTTAAAGTTATAGAATTCTATGGCTAAGTGAGAGTGTTCAAGCATTATAGTCTGGTTGCCTCGTTCGCCGTGTTGAACGCCTCCCTCGAAGGACGCAAGAATGGGAACAAGAGCGCTCAAGTTTATCCCGAACACCCCAGCACTCGAGGCATGGGGGCTGAAGCCAACGACTCACCATCTCTCAAATTTGATAAATGGCCACATAGAAGGTAATATTTTAAATTAACAAGCATTGCTTAGCGCATATGAACAAAGTTTTCAGCGTACAGGATAACAAATGCGAGTCTACTCAAAAATTACATCTTTGGAGCATTCACCTGCTATAAGGCGGGCACCCTTGAGGACGCCCTCATAATACATCTCGGGCTTGCGATACTCCTTGCCCGGTGGTGGCGCATCCGTCACAAGCTTCTCGGCGTCCATCTTGCCCCAGTGCACTTTAGCACGGGCAAGGGCCCGACGGGCATCTTCAATGCAGATGGAGCGCTTGATGACTTCAATCCATGGACAGGGTCCACCAGCCGCCTCACCAGACTAAAGTAGCTCCCAGGCATGGCTTCTCTAGGCCACAGCCGAACTATGAGGCCCTTCATGGACTGTTCGGCCACCTTGTGGAGCTCGACCAACTGCTTCAGTTGGTCGCTCAGGGGCACCGGATGTCCGGCCTCAGCATATTGAGACCAGAACACCTTTTCCGTCGAGCTCCCCTCCTCGGCTCGGTAGAACGCGGCAACATCAGACACACTACGGGGCAGATCGGCGAACGCTCCTGGAGAGCTCTGGATTCGGGTAAGTAACAGATAATTCACTTTTATATGCTTGCTTTGCATAAAGAATGCCTTACCCGCCGCTATCTTCTTTATCGCCTCGATCTCCTGGAGGGCCTTCTGGGCTTTGGCCTTAGCAGTTTTGGCACTCTCAAGAGCCAAGGCGAGCTCGGACTCTCGAGTCTTCGAGTCATGCTCCAAACTCTCGTGTTTCTCCACGAGAGCCTGGAGCTCTTTCCGCACCTCCGCCACCCGCGCCTCCTGCTTCTCTCGCTCGGTGCGCTCCAAGGCTGCACTGTTTTTGGCCTTGGACACTGCTTCCTTCAGGGTCGCCACCTCGGTCGTGGCCCCTGCAATACCCATGTTATTCCTGTCATTTTTTGCAACCAAATCCTTTCTATAAGGTATTACTTTAATAAGGTATTACTTACCTTCCTTGTCCTCGAGCTGCTTCTCGGCAAGGCTGAGCTCTTTCTCGGATCGCTCGAGGCTCTCCTTCAATGCATTGACCTCCGCAGTCAGTGCGGCAGAGGTCAGCAGCGCAGCCTGTATTCCCATATTGACATATTTATGTTAGACTCCTGCGTATATCTTTTTAGATCCTCAGCTCGGCTTTTCTTTCCGAACACCAAACTGAGCATCAGGGGCTACTGTCTATGCGGTAATATTCTTACATATCGTAAAACTTACCTCAAAGCCTGTTAGAAGGCAGGTACAGGCTTCAGTCAGCCCGCTCTTGGCGGACTGAACTTTCTGGATCACCGCACTCATGATAGTGCGGTGCGCCTCGTCGATGGAGGCGCCGTTAAGCGCCTCTAGCAAGCTATCCGCTGCCTCCGATTGGGCGGAGGCCACCGGCGTCGCAGTCTTGCCCTTCTTACGAAGGGACCGCCCGTCAAACTCCGGAACCACTGAAGGTTCCGGTGCGGAGTCCGGCCCGGGGCCGGACTTAGAGCCCCCAGGGGTTTTGCCCCCTTTGCGCCCGGAGTCCGGGAGGTCACCTTGCGGCGCCTCCAGGACCACCTCCTCCTGTTTGGGCCCCTTTTGGGAATCCACCGAGGCGTCTTCCGCGTCACGAGGGGAGGAGGCGGTCGGAAGTGAAGTACTATTCACATCCAACAAATCCAGGGAGCCGCTCGACGAAGCGGGGAGCTCGTCCTTGGGCGGGCTACATGGTTATATTCGGCGTTAGAAGACACTATGCGACAAATGAAAAATCATGAGTTATTCTGGAATCCGGACACTTACGATCTCGCCAGGGGCTTGGCCCTCGAGGGCCACTCCTCTTCGCCGTTGTCGGCGTTGGTGGAAAAGTCCGGAGGAAGGGTCATTCCCTTCTTGGACCCTCCAGCCTCCCCAGTTGGGGAGGCCTTCCGTTTCTTCTCTCCCCCCGCTGGGGGAGAAGCCTCTTTTTTCTCCTCCTCATCTTCGCGGGAGGAGTCCACCTCGGAGTCATCGGACGATGAGTACGATAACACCTGACGCCGGGAACTTTTTCGGGTTCCCGTGGCCTTCTTCTTGGCCTTCTTATCCGGCACCACATGAGGTGCCGGAACCAGCAGCCCCGTCAATCGAGCGTCCGCAGGGTCTTTTGGTAAGGGAGCCGGACAGTTAACCTGCCCGGACTTCTTCAGCCAGTCCTGTCAAAGGTAAGGGAGTTTAGATCCCACATAGAGTCAGACTATGAAAAACAAGAGTCCCGTAAAGGGTAGAATAGCTTACCTCGCTGGCCTGACGCCGTGAGCTGAATCCGTGATCTTCGGTAGCGGATGTGGGGGCCTCGGCGCCCTTAAACAGCACCTTCCAGGCATCTTCGTACGTAGTGTCTAAGAGCTTGCTCAAGGTTTGGTGTTGTGCCGGATCAAACTCCCACAATTTGAAGGCCCGTTGTTGGCATGGGAGGATCCGGCGGATGAGCATGACCTGGACTACGTTGACAAGCTTGAGATTCTTGTTCACCAGCTTTTGGACGCAGGCTTGAAGTCCGGTCAGCTCTTCCGAATCTCCCCACGTTAGGCCCGTCTCTTTCCAGGAGGTGAGCCGTGTGGGGAAACCAGATCGTAATTCGGGGGCCGCCGCCCATTTGGGGTCGCGCGGCTCGGTGATGTAGAACCACCCCGATTGCCACCCCTTTATTGTCTCCACAAAGGAGCCCTCGAGCCATAGGACGTTGGCCATCCGGCCCACCATGGCACCTCCGCACTCCGCTTGGCGGCCGCCTACTACCTTCGGCTTGACATTAAAAGTCTTCAGCCATAAGCCGAAGTGGGGCTGGATGCAGAGGAAGGCCTCGCACACGACGATGAACACCGAGATGTTGAGGATGAAGTTCGGGGCCAGATCATGGAAATCTAGGCCATAGTAGAACATGAGCACCCGGACAAATCGGTGAAGTGGAAAACCTAGTCCACGGAGGAAATGGATGAGGAACACCACCCTCTCATGGGGCCTGGGGGTGGGGAGAAGCTGCCCCTTGTCGGGGAGCCGATGCGCGATGTCGCTGGACAAGTATCCGGCCTTCCGCAGCTTTTTGACTTGTTCCTCCGTTACGGAGGAGACCATCCACTTGCCTCCCGCTCCGAACATGGCTGGAGAAGGTTGAGAAGGGATGTGCGGACGTGGGCACTGGAGCTCGAGTGTGCGGAAATGGATAGGCAAAGGAGGAAGGAGGCGTAGGTAAAAAGGCGGATCCTTATCCCCTTATATGGACGGACGAAACTATGCGTCCCCACCAGCCTAATAAAACTCGCTTATCTCCCAAGCGCCGTAATCAATGGCGCGGTTGGATTACCCACGCCCGTATTGATGAGAATCCCGCAATAAGGGGACACGATCTCTGCTTTGACAAGACGTGCCAAAGAAATCGCCTCGCTAAACACGCTGAGGTGGGACAGAAAAACGATTCCAATAAAGGCTTGGCCGTTGTGTGACGTCACGCCGCAGAATACGTCAGCAGATTGAATTTGTGTAAAGGTTATTCTCTCTATGGTGGTATGTGGAACTTATTTTGCAGAGCCGGACACTATCCTTGTGTTCAAAATCTTCTATGAAGTATTCGGAGGAGGAACCCGCCTTGCAATGCCGAAGACAATATGCGCGTCGGACTCATCATCATTGAAGCCTGGTTCAGGGGCTACTGAGGGAGTCCTGGATTAGGGGGTGTCCGGATAGCCGAACTATCACCGTTGGCCGGACTCCTGGACTATGAAGATACAATATTGAATACTTCGTCCCGTGTCCGGATGGGACTTTCCTTGGCGTGGAAGGCAAGCTTGGTGATACGGATATGTAGATCTCCTACCATTGTAACCGACTCTGTGTAACCCTAACCCTCTCCGATGTCTATATAAACCGGAGGGTTTTAGTCCGTAGGACGAACAACAATCATACCATAGGGTAGCTTCTAGGGTTTAGCCGCTTTTGATCTTGTGATAGATCTACTCTTGTACTACCCATATCATCAATATTAATCAAGCAGGAGTAGGGTTTTACCTCCATCGAGAGGGCCCGAACCTGGGTAAAAACATCGTGTCCCTTGTCTCCTGTTACCATCCGCCTAGACGCACAGTTCGGGAACCCCTACCCGAGATCTGCTGGTTTTGACACCGACACTCCTCCTCCTCCACTTCCTCCTCAGCCTCATCATCCAAGCTAGCCATCCGCGAGGTCCCTACGACCACCTTTGGGTAGCCTCTGTTGTCAAAGTCGGTGGGTGTGTACCGGCGTATGGGCTACCTAGGCTTCAACATATATGCGGCCGAACTTGAATGTCCGCCAAAGTCATGTCATCATCAGGCTCATTGCCCTATCACACAATGAAACAATATGGTAAAGATTGGCATCGTAATCAAGTGAGAAACACATCTAAAGGATTAGTCATACCTCTTGGGTGACCACACCCTCATTATCCAGATAAGCATGTGAGGAACTCACATCGTCCCCCTGATGGTGAGATAAGGGGTATGATGGTGTACCAAACCTAGAGGCAGATGGTTCATCAAATTTGGGATCACGGCAACCAAGAAGATTCGATAACCGCCTTAATTTCTTGGCCTGACGTTGTAACATGGAAAAGTGTATAAGATATCAAACTCCGCAACATATGACACCTGAATGCGATATGTACCTTGAGGAATGCTCGTAGTGAACCTTCATGATTTCCTTCTCCAACCGATGTCTTCTCCAGAATAGATTGGCTTTCATCAGCTGCTTTCTTGATTTGGTCGTGCTGTGGATGAGAACGAGTAAACACGCCATTCAAACATGTGTAATACGGCCAACAGGAAAGTAAAGAAGGGAACACTTTACCACATAGTTAATCACCGAAACAACAGGGACTCCATGCCCTTCCTTGATATCTTTGTTGTACCGCCGCTTGGATACATCCTCAAAGTTCATGGGCTCTTCAAGAATATCATCGTTTTATGCCGGCCGCCATATCTCAACTCGAGTATTTCCAAGAAACCATTGTAGGTAGTTATCGAAAGCAAGTGAGCTATGCTCACGAAGCTGGGCCCGTGAACTGTTACGAGCTTGCTCCACACTAAGATGGAAACGGGTAACATACTGTACATGATGCTTGTCCCAGTCCTTTATCTTCCGTTGCTTTCTCCTGTCCAACCTACATGGTACAAAATCAAACATTAGCACAATCAAGGAGTGGCGATGCTTAGTCAATACGGTTCATGCTCTCTTACCTATGAAGTGCTTTGTTCGTGTCCACCCAATCCGGCGGGTGAGGATGCTATGTCTTGAGCTTGCGTTGGTTTTCCTTGAAGAGGAAAGGGTGATGCAGCACAGTAGCATAAGTATTTCCCTCAGTTTTTGAGAAACAAGGTATCAATCCAGTAGGAGGCTCCTCACAAGTCCCACGAACCTACACAAACAAACAATGAACTCGCAACCAACGCGATAAAGGGGTTGTCAATCCCTTCACGACCACTTGCTAAAGTGAGATCTGATAGAGATAATATGATAAGATAAATATATTTTTGGTATTTTATAATATAGATGCAGAAAATAAAGATGCAAATAAAAGTAGATTGGAAACTTATATGATAAAAGATAGACCCGAGGGCCATAGGTTTCACTAGAGGCTTCTCTCAAGATAGCATAAGTACTATTGTGGGTGAACAAATTACTGTCGAGCAATTGATAGAAAAGCGAATAATTATCAGATTATCTAGGCATGATCATGTATATAGGCATCACGTCCGCAACAAGTAGACCGACTCCTGCCTGCATCTACTACTATTACTCCACACATCGATCTCTATCCAGCATGAATCTAGAGTATTAAGTTCATAAGAACAGAGTAACACATTAAGAAAGGTGACATGATGTAGAGGGATAAACTCAAGCAATATGATATAAACCCCATCTTTTTATCCTCGATGGCAACAATACAATACGTGTCTTGCAACCCTTTTTGTCACTGGGTAAGAACACCGCAGGATTGAACCCAAAGCTAAGCACTTCTCCCATGGCAAGAAAGATCAATCTAGTAGGCCAAACCAAACCGATAATTCGAAGAGACTTGCAAAGATAACTCAATCATACATGAAAGAATTCAGAGAGGATTCAAATATTATTCATAGATAAACTTGATCATAAACCCACAATTCATCCGATCTCAACAAACACACCGCAAAAAGAGATTACATCGAATGGATCGCCATAAGAGAGGGGGAGAACATTGTATTGAGATCCAAAAAGAGAGAAGAAGCCATCTAGCTAATAACTATGGACCCGAAGGTCTGTGGTAAACTACTCACAACTCATTGGAGGGGCTATGGTGTTGATGTAGAAGCCCTCCATGGTGGATTCCCCCTCCGGCAGAACGCCGGCAACGGCTCCAAGATGGGATCTCGTGGATACTGAAGGTTACGGTGGTGGAAATATTTCTTCGGTGGCTCCCTGGATGTTTTTGGGGTATGTAGGCTTATATAGGAGGAATAAGTACGTCGGTGGCCGCCTGAGGGGCCCACGATACAGGGGGCGCGCCCTGTAGGGGTGGGCGCGCCCCCCACCCTCGTGGATGCCTCGGCTGCTTCTTGACTTGCACTCTAAGTCCTCCGGATCACGTTCGTTCCAAAAATCACGCTACCGAAGGTTTCATTCCGTTTGGACTCCGCTTGATATTCCTTTTCTTCGAAATACTGAAATAGGCAAAAAAACAGCAATACAGGCTGGGCCTCCGGTTAGTAGGTTAGTCCCAAAAATGATATAAATGTGTAAAATAAAGCTCATCAACATCCAAAACAAGTAATATAATAGCATGGAACAATCGAAAATTATAGATACATTGGAGACGTATCAGTGGGATTGGAGATCGAATCCACGGATCAAATCTTCAGATATGAGAGGGATGTGTGGGGGGGGATCCGATGGGGCGCCACCGCCGCTGCTCTCTGTCCAGAGAGCAACTTCCTGGAGAGGGGGAAGAACTGCCTGGGAGGGTTGGCCCGATGCGGCTTAAGTCATCGTGCAGCGCCTAAGCGCTAGGCGCTACATATTACACTGTGTGGCGCCTAATGCTTAGGCGCTGCACGGCTGGCTATGGGGCCGCACCTAGCCCCGGCACTAGTGCAGAACCGGCCTTTAGTGCTGGTTCGTAACGGCCTTTAGTGCCGGTTTACCAACCGGCACTAAAGAGTGGGGACTAAAGCCCCCCCCCCTTTAGTACCGGTTCGTCACGAACCGGCGCTAAAGTTCCACCACGTGTCACGAGTCAGGCCCGGGTGCGTGTAGAACATTAGTACCGGTTGGTAACACCAACCGGTACTAAATGTTTGGGTGTTTTTTTATTTTTTTTCCTTTAATTTTGTGTTTTCAATTTAATTTAGTGATTGTTTTACATTATAATGAGCTGTTAAATCATTAGGTGAAAGTACCGCGGATTAGTTTCGACTGGATGCATTGGATCTAGCTACTAGCTAAGTGATCAAGTATATGCCATATCCATATATATTATACTTGATCACCTAATTAGGTGATCAAGTATAATATATATGGATATGGCATATACTTGATCACTTAGGTAGGATCCATCCAGCTGAAATTAATCTGCAGTTTCTTTCATTAAATGATATAATAACTCATCATCATCATCATATTAATATAAAAACTCTTGCATCATATCATCAACATGAGTATATATACTCTAGCTAGCTAGCTAAAAATCATCGTAGTCATCATTTATCACCATTTAATCATCATAGTCATTACCGCTGTCTAATCACCACCAACACTAGCTTAAGGAAGAAACATTCACTTGTACCAGAAGCAAAAATATCATCGAGTTCAACATGATTGTCATGATATTATATATAAGCGTTCATAACACCACAAAAGCAAATCACTCTTTGAGATTAAGTTCAGAACAAAGAACACGGACATGAAAGGACAAGTACTAAGAGCATGAACTAGCTAAATCACTCCTGCTGCTCTCTCTCAGGTAAAATAGCATAGAACATGTATAGTTCTCCTGATTCATCATACTGGAGCATGCAGATGAACCTGTCTCCTAATCGTGGGCTGCGCTTCTCATTGCTGCCCCCTAGTACTTCTCTACGATCGTTAACAATTTTCCTCCAATCTTTCACTATTAAGCATTCATCGCTTCTAGAAATCCTGAATGCACTCATGTGCAATGCAGGATATCTTGGCCGTAAGCTAACAATTGACATGCGACCTTTAGTCTCGATCCCCTGAGGCACAACTGTCAGCGGGAGTCCCTGTTGAAGAACATCGTATAGTACTTAATTAATATACTTAGCAATGAAAGTTTAGGAAAATTTATGTATGCAAAAGATGCACTGAATACAAATAGTAAAAATCTTACCATCATTCCAAAATAGGTGTGACCGTAGTTCAATATGATCACTATTGGTCGCACGTTTTGAGTACTAACATTTCTAAGTGTAGGAAGAAAATTTGTCTTGACAGTATGAAGATCCTCAAGCCATGAAACATAATGACTTATCTCCTCGCAGTTTAGTTCAGCTCCGGGACAGTAGTAGGTCCTGTCTACTAAGCGCTGGACATGTTTACTGGAATGGAAATAAGCTGTCAATAGAAATTAGTTGTCAATTATTTTTGAATAAGCAATATCAAAGACAAAAATATAGTTGAGAAGAACTCACATAATGGTAGAACTGGAGGCGTCTGCACATCGACCCATATGTCTCTATTACCTTCAATATCATCTTCCGGACGAATATCAAAGGTGATAACCATATCAGGATCAAATGCATAAGCCTTGCATAGTGCTTGCCAAGTTTTGCATTCAAAATAGGTGTATGTGTTTGCATTGTATACTTTGACGTTGAAAGTATTACCATTCTCAGTTTTCAGGTAAACTCTCTTTACATCCATAGTTTCCATAGCATTGAAACCTATCTTATCCAAGACAAAAATTCTTGCATGGCAGAGGATGCGCTAGTAGAATAGTGAAAATTAAAAATTATAAGTCATGCTTAATTACGAAAACAGACTTGTCATTGTGACTTACTGTATCAAATTCGAAGGTCTCATCCAGCTTGATGCTGAATCACCTATCATCAACAAGGAAATTTCTGTCGCACAGGCCGCGCTGGTCTTCACAGTATTCACACATAATGAAATTTTTTTCGTCGTCAGACGACATTTCCTATGTTCATATAGGCGAAACATTAAACACTTACTAATTCAATTAATTCAACTAATTCAACTACTTCTATTAATTCAACTAGTTCTGTTAATTCAACTAATTCAACTAGCATTTAATAAAAATAAACTTGTTCTATTAATTTTCTTACTAAAATAAACTAGTTCTATTAAAATCTCATATACCTAAATATTAACTAGTTCAAATAATCTCATATACCTAAATTTTCTTACTAAAAATAAACTAGTTCTATTAATTCAACTAGTTCAACTAAGCATTTACTAAAAATAAACTAGTTATATTAATTCAACTAGTTCAAATAATCTCATATATCTAAATTTTCTTATTAAAAATAAACTAGTTATATTAATTCAACTAGTTCAAATAATCTCATATACCTAATATTTCTTACTAAAAATAAACTAG
>NW_021224834.1:0-5370 GCF_002162155.2 Triticum dicoccoides
GGGCGGCGACGACGGGCGGCGGGGCCGGCGAGGGCGGCGGGGACGGCGACGACGTGCGGCGGGGGCGGCGATCGAGGGCGGCGGCGTCGGCGATAGATGTCGCGCAAGAGAAGTAATGTCGATGGAACTGATTTTTCGTAAGTGTCATATATATAGGAGGGGCCTTTAGTACCAGTTGGAGCCATCAACCGGTACTAAAGGCCAATTTTGGCCAGCCCAAGCGACGGGAAACGAGGGCCTTTAGTACCGGTTGGTGGCTCTAACCGGTACTAAAGGACAACCCGTTAGTACCGGTTGGAGCCACCAACCGGTACTAATGGATGTGCGCTGCCACCCGCGGTGCGCTATGTTTAGTCCCACCTCGCCGAGCGAAGGGCATCCGCACTGGTTTATAAACCTAGTCGCGGCTGCCCTTTCAAATGCCTCTATATAGCAGGCTTCTGGGCCTAACTAGGGCGTGGTGCCCTGTGAGCCTGTCGGCCCTATTGGGCCTGAATTTGCAGACCCTAGGTCTGGCAGGCCCATCGGGCAGCGCCCCAACTCTTTTTTATATAGTTTTTTTCTTTTCTACTTTATTTTTTCTTTTATTTATTACAAAGTAGTTTTCTTTGTTGTATTTAGTTTCTTTGTGAATATTTTTTGCTTTATATAGTTTTTTTCTTTTCTGCATTATTTATTTTCTTCTATTTATTTATGAGTAGTTTTCTTTGTTGTATTTAGTTTCTTTGTGAATATTTTTGCTTTATATAGTTTTATTCTTTTCTGCATTATTTATTTTCTTCTATTTATTTCTGAGTAGTTTTCTTTGTTGTATTTAGTTTCTTTGTGAATATTTTTGCTTTATATAGTTTTCTTTCTTTTCTGCATTATTTATTTTCTTCTATTTATTTTGGAGTAATTTTTTTATATAGTTTTTTTTCTTTTCTGCTTTATTTCTGAGTAGTTTTTTTGGCTGTGATTTTCAATTTCACGGTCATTTAGCTCTGATATAAACAAATCGGTTACTGAAAACGGCAAATGATGTCAGAACGTGTTGGAAATTGATGACGTCGCGGGGGATTGAGTGGGAGACCAAGTGAGTGGAGAGAGTGAGGGCGTAAACATGTAAAAATATACATAAAAAATACATTGATTATCAATGATCTTTTTGTGTACAATCTGAATTGTCAATATGAGTCCTCAACGGTTTAGAAACCGGTGAAGACTCATATTGAGTCCACAAATTATACACATAGACACTACTAGGGAAAAGCCTATACACAGAATCTTACCAGCAACACGCTTTAAAATCAGGCGCTGCTGCTATGTAGCAGTAGCGCGCGCTCTCAAAACTCGCTGCTGAAACAAGTTTATCAGTAGCGCGCACACTCTAAGATGGGCTACTGCTAAAATTCCCACGACGCCGCCGTGAGGCCAGTTATAGCAGCAGCGCGTTAAAACAAAGAGCGCTACTGCTACGGACCGTAGCAGTAGCGCATTTACGCAATAATTTCTACTACTAAGGTTACTACAAAAATTTAGCCCCACCTCGCTCCATGAAGAGAGTTTGTACCACCTTAAATATGTTACTTCTACAACTTTCACAAGCACTTGGTCTTCATTGAACTCTATGTGTAGGATCTGTGGCCGCAATAGGAATCCTCGCCTGTTCTTAAACCAACCGGCAAGGATTCCTGTTGACAAATCAGATTGTACACAAAAAGACAATTGATGATCAATGTATTTTTTATGACTATGTCTAACATAGCAGTAGCGCATTCTCGGCGAGAGGCGCTACTGATAGGTCGTTTAGCAGTAGCCCATTTTGCTATAGCGCACTACTGCTAAGCCATTCCATCTCCCCCCCACTCCCCTATCTGATCCAGATCACACTCACACACACACTCGATCTCCCCCTCAACCCCCGCGCCGCCAGTCCTCCCCCGTCGCCCCTCCTCCAATTTGAGCCGCCGTCACCTCATCCTCCTCGCTGGACTCTGTACCGGCCTCCTCCTCCATCCTCCCTCCACTCGCCGCTGGCCGACCCCTCCTCGCTCCGCCTTCCTCCTCCATTCTCCCTCCACTCGCCGCCGGCCAGCCCCTCCTCGCTCCGCCTTCCTCCTCCGTCCTACTCTCTTCTCCCTCCTCGAGTCGCCCCTCCTTCTCCCTCCTCCCTGCTACATTTTGATTTAGTAGGCTTGTTCATATGCAACATTCTGATTTAGTTGATATGACTCAGTTGATTTAGTAGGCTTGTTGATTTAGTTGATTTAGAACATTTTGATTTAGTTGATTTAGTAGGCTAGTTGATTTAGTTGATTTAGTAGGCTAGTTGATTTAGTTGATTTAGAACATTTTGATTTAGTTGATTTAGTATGCTAGTGGATTTAGTATGCTAGTTGATTTAGTTGATTTAGTATGCACCATTTTATTGTTATTTTTTCGGCAATAGGTGGCACCGAAATGCTTTGGTACATGGTACCTTGTCATCTAATATGTTATTAGATCTTAGGATTATAATTGTCCATAAAATTGCTTCTCGCGGAAGAACCAAAAATATCACATGCTACTGTTTTTATTTCCTGTGAAGTGAATCATTAATCCTTTGCTCATATTGCTTTAGGAAAATGGCGCCACCACCACCACCACTATGTTGACTGTGCAAGTCAAGGTGCGCCAGTAGCCTTGCAACTGGCAAGCTGTTGGGCATCTACTTTCAGCTGAGTTTTCGTCATGGGGCGGCAAGAAATTAGATGAAATGTAACAACTATTTTATTTTTAGTGTTGGCATTACTTCATTGTGTCATTTTTATTTTCTTACACAGACCCTCCCATGCAATGTGAGGTTGACATTCAACAAGGTGACAGGAGACACTGTGACATTTGAGGCTCCTGGGGGGCCGTACACTATGGAGGTCGAGAAAGGACACAATATGTCGCAGATTGGAGGAGATGGATGGGCCCGTTTCCTCGCCCGCATGCGTCTTACTGGTGGTGAGTTGATCAGCTTCTCCTTCAGAGCAGAAAGACCCAAGATGCCTATCATTTATCTCAACCTGGTGGAAGATGATGAAGATGACGAAGATGATGAAGATGACGAAGATGATGCAGATGAAGAAGATGATGAAGATAATGAGGACCCACTCGATGAAGATGATGAGAACCCACTTCATGAAGCCATCGTAGCTCAAAGAATGAGGCTGAGCGAGGAGGAGGTGTGCAACCTATGGGACATAATTCCACCACGTGCTGACTTTGTCGGGGTGCCATTCATGACCCGCCTGACAAGTACCATGGTCAATCGACATGATATGGTATGTTATACTTACAAATGCAAATTATCCGATGATATTCTTAGTGTAGAGTCCAATGATATGTTGTGTGGAATCTAGTCATTGATATGCTTTAGTGTAGAGTCTGATCACGTGCTTATTAGTGTAGAATCCAAGGAACTATTAATAGTGTAGATAATCCATATATACTTATTATTAGAATTCATGATTAATTAGTACAAATGCATAGTACTGTGTCTTTTGATAGTGTAGAAATCTAGACTTAATAGAAATATATTTGCAAGAGTATGTGTGAGGCTATTTATTAATTGATATGTTTTTCTTATTCAGAAATTGCCAAAGAACCTACCTGATGAAGAAGGCTCAGCTGGACTACGCCTTACCGCAAGGGGCTCCGTCACCACCTGTACTTACCGCATGGACACATACGGTCGCACACACTTAGACTTGGTTGGGTGGAAGAGATTCCTCGTTGGTAAGAATCTTCGTGTTGGACAGGCCATCCTAATTACTATCAGGAACACCCACTGCCCAGGCTTGAGGATGATGATCGTCATCGATATCATCTAGAACTACATATGTGTGTGTGGCTATATCATCTAGAACTACATATGATGATCGTCGTCGATATCATGTAGAACTACATATGATGATCGTCGTCGATATCATCTAGAACTAAATATGATGATCGTCGTCGATGTCACCTTGTACTGCTTGAGGATGCATGTTGAGTATATATGAAATTGTTATCTAGTACTCCCTCGGTTCCAAATTACTCGTCGTGGTTTTAGTTCAAATTTGAACTAAAACCACGACGAGTAATTCGGAACCGAGGGAGTACTACCTAGTACCTATAATGCTTTATGAATTTGATATCTAGTAGTACCTAGTATCTGGAAATTGCAGTTTATTGAAGCTGGAATGGGGAAATGGTGAAAGATATACCAGTAGCGCGGGCTAAGGAAATCGTTACAGCTAACTAATAGTAGCGCATTCCGAAAATGCGTTGTTGATATAGTCAATAGTAGTAGCGCGGGTACGGATAGCGCTACTACTAACAGTTAGCTGTAGCGCCTTATTGGTAGCGCGGGTGCCCGCGTTGCTGATAGCCTCAAAACCCGCGCTACTACTAGGATTTTCCCTAGTAGTGAGAGTTCAATGAAGACCAAATGCTTGTGATTGTTTGAGAAGTAACATATTTAAATTGTGCATCTGAACGCAGAAAAAATACATTGATCAGTGCCGCCTTTCAGCCAAAACGCGCTACTGCTACAGAGAAGTACATAAAAAATACATTGATCATCAATGATCTTTTTGTATAGAATCTAATTTGTCAATAGGAATCTACCACCGATTTAAGAACCGGTGAAGACTCCTATTGCAGCTACAGATCCTACACATAGAGTTCAATGAAGATCAAATGCTTGTGATAGTTTGAGAAGTAACATATTTAAGGTGGTCAAAATCTTGCTAGGGGAGCGAGGTGGGACTAAAAATAGGCCTGCCACAACCTCTTTACTACCGGTTCGTGCCACGAACCGGTACTAAAGATGCTGCTGCCCGGCCAGCACCTTTAATACCGGTTTGTGGCACGAACCGGTACTAAATATTCGCATTGAACCGGTACTAAAGATCTACTCCCGCCTAGTCGTTTGAGCCACGGACCGGTACTAAATATTCGCATTGAACCGGTACTAAAGATCTACTCCCGCCTAGTCATTTGAACCGGCACTAATGAACACATTAGTGTCGGCTCATATGCAAACCGGTACTAATGTGTCTCAGATTTGAGTATTTGACCCTTTTCTACTAGTACGGGCTGCCACGCTGGCCGGGGGCGCGACGCCTGAGTCTAAGGCGCTGCATAGTTCAGTGTAGCGCTCGGCTGTAGGGCGCCGCACAAAACGGTCTGTTATGTGAAATTTTTTCGAGACCAGGTTAGATCGTGATTTGATTTCGTCCTCAAATTAAATATGTGATTTCTGCCGGTAGAAGGTCATTTTAGCGGTGTGTTAGAAGGATGTGGACGGTTATATTTTAAGTGGGCCTGATCGTGAGGCTGTTAGTACTCTTATAATTAAACAGGTGTATTATCTAC
>NW_021224835.1:0-25406 GCF_002162155.2 Triticum dicoccoides
TAGGGCCAATGATGATAAACTAGCATCCTATACTAAGTATTTAGGATTGCAGGTAAGGTATCAACAGATGTAGCAACAATGTCAGGCTATGCATCAGAATAGGATTAACGGAAAGCAGTAACATGCTACACTACTCTAATGCAAGCAATATAGAGGGGAATAGGCGATATCTGGTGATCAAGGGGGGGGGGGCTTGCCTGGTTGCTCTGGCAAAGAGGGGTCGTCAACACCGTAGTCGAATGGGGGGTCGCCGGCAGTCTCGGGGTCTATCGGAAAGAAGTAACGGAGAGGAAATACAATAAATAACAGAGCAATCAAAGCATCGCAAAGCGTAACAAGACAATACACGGTGTTCGATGTGCCCTAACGCGGTAGTAGGTGATACCGGTGAAGGGGGGAAACATCCGGGAAAGTATCCCTGGTGTTTCGCGTTTTTGGACAGATGAACCGGAGGGGGAAAGTTGCGTGTTTGCTATGCTACGGATGTGTGGCGGAAGAATAGCCTGCTTATCCGGATTCGTCTCGTCGTTCTGAGCAACTTTCATGTACAAAGTTTTTCCATCCGAGCTATGGTTTATTTTATATGATTTTTATAAGTTTAAATGATTTTCTAAATTTCCAGGATTTATTTTAATTCGAAAATAAAAGAGAAATTGCTAAATGTACCCATCCCTGTGTACACAGTAGTTTACACAGGGACTAACATGTGGGCCAGGGGGACCTAGTTGACCAGTCAATATTTGACTGGTCAATAGGGGGGTGGGGCCCCCGTGTCATTGACAGATTAGGCTAATCAGGGTTTAATTAAGTTAACTAGTGATTAGGTTCACTTAATCAGGATTAATTAAGTTAATTAATTCGGCTTAATTAGATTAACTAACAAGATTAATTAAGTTAATTAATTAATTATATTGTTTTTATTTATTTTATTTAATTCCTTTTTTTATATAAAGCGTTCTGGGGTAGGGCCCCCTTGTTAGTGGCCCAGAGGCCTTAGCGGGCACCGGGTCATGCGGTTACGGGCGTGTGGGCGCAGGGGCGCTGGCGAAACGGGGCGTAGCCCCAGGTGGGCGGGCGCCTGCCAGCCTGAGCGGGGGCAGGGGAAGCCAGGCACGGGCGCCGGCAGCCAGGGGCCTCACGGGCGCCGGCCAGATCAGGATGGCGGGCCGGAGGGGAGGTGACCAGGGGAAGAGGGCGCGGGGGAGGTCGACGCGGCCGCGGGTCGAGCTCGCGTCCATAGTGGATGGCGGGGGAAGGTGGAGAGGCTCCGACCGGGAACGGCGATGCGTGCGGTGGCGCACAGGAGCACCAGCGCGCGTGGCCGCGGGGCGACGGCAGCGGCGAGGCCGCGAGCGGCAAATGGGGGCGCGACGACGTGGTCGCACGGGCGGGTGCGAGAGGGAGAGCGGAGGAGAGGGGGAGCTCACAGGAGGGCTGTAGGGCACGGGGCAGCGGTGCTCGAGGTGGGTGACGGGGACGCGGTCGACGACGAAGAGGAAGGCGAGGCGGCTCCGGCGAGCGTCTTGAGAAGGAGAGATCCGGCGAGGGAAGGTCCGGCGGGGTGGCTCCAGCGACGGCGGGGTTCGTCGAGGGGTCGGGGCGACATGGGGTTCATTCCCCCCGATCCTGATCTGGATCGGGAATGGGGGAGAGAGACGAGAGAGTGGGATGGGGATCGTGCAGGGGGAGTGGGTGCGGGTCACGGTTTAGGGTTTGACCGGGGTGGGGTTTATGGTGGAGTGAGGGGGCGGCCTGGGCCGATTTGGGCCGGCCTTGCTAGCAGCTGGGCCGTCTGGCCTAGTGGGGGGAGGGGGTTCCTTTTTCTTCTGTTTTGTTTTGTTTTTACTTTTTATTTACTTTACTTTTTCTGTTTTAGTTTTGTTTCCTATTATTTTAGTTTTAGTAAAATATGCACTTAGTATCTAAATTAGTATTTCAACTTAGTCCATAGTCACAAGAAGTCTAGTCCTCCAATAAATTAGTTTGATATTTTATTAATTACAAAAGGTATTTAGATAACTGTTTTTGCTGTTGTTTTATTCATCTTATAGTATTTAAACATTTTATAAAGGTGTGGTTTCTCCATCATAATTACCTATACAATATTTGGTTCACTCCGAACATTTTAGTTTTATTATTTGAAAACTTTTATTGTTTTCTTGCTTTTGGATTTGAATTTGAATCGGTTTTGAACTAACGCGAGATTAACAACAGTAACTGTGGTGACATGGCAACATGAACATGGGGTTACTGTAGCCTAAATATCCGGGCGTCACACTGTCGGCCGCCAGGAGCGAATCTGTATGGGATCGCGCACCGCCCTGTGCTGCATGCTGCCGCGGATCTCCCTGGGATCGCGCGCTGGCAGGCGGATCAACCTCAGAGACCGTGCCTGGTTTGTCCTGTGTACACATAAAATGACGAGTAGAATCTGTACAAGAGCCATTAGAGACGCAGTTTTCTGTGGATTTTTGCACATGATCATGATCATTTAATTCACCCCCGGCTGTGATCAGGATGTATAGAATAATTTGGTAGGAGTGCAATTCCTGCACGAAGCAAGGCGTCGGCATTGTGATGAAGTAGTGAAAAGGGGAATAATGTTTCATCAAAGATAACATCACGGGAGATATATATGCATCCAGTAGATGGTTCAAGGCATTTATATCCTTTATGAAGGTTACTGTACCCAATAAACACACATTGTGTGGAGCGAAACTCTAGTTTATGACGATTGTATGGACGTAGGTTGGGGTAACACGCACACCCAATTTTTTTGAGAGAGTTGTAGTTTGGCTTTTGACAATACAATCATTCTAAAGGAGTGGAATTGCCAATGACCTTACTGGGAAGACGGTAGATAAGATATGTAGCTGTGATGAAGGCCTCATCCCAATACTTGAGAGGCATAGATGCATGAGCTAAAAGGGATAGACCAACTTCAACGATATGACGGTGTTTGTGTTCAGCAGAACCGTTTTGCTGATGAGCATGAGGGCAAGACACATAATGAGTGATCCCAATGCTACGGAAGAAGGAGTTGAGTTTTTCATACTCCCCTCCCCAGTCACTTTGTACTGAAATAATTTTCCTATCAAAGTGGCGCTCAACTAGCTTCTGAAACTCTTGGAAGATGGAAAATACTTCAGATTTATACTTAAGGAAATAAATCCATGTGAACTTGCTGTAATCATCAATGAAGCTAACATAATATTTTTTTTGACCAAAAGAATCTCGAGCATGACCCCATACATCACTGAAGATCAATTGTAATGGGGCATGAGACACACTATAGACTTAGGATAGGGAAGCTGATGGCTCTTGGCACATTGACATGCTTCACAAACAGAATCATTATTTGAACTATGTGACAAAGGAAGTTTGTCTTTATTGACTACTTGCCTAACTATGACTGATGAGGGATGTCCTAATCTTTGATGCCACCGCTCGAAAGAGGCCTTGATGACGGAGTAGACTCGACGATGCTTGTTGCTAAGAGCTCCGGAGTAGATGGGGTAGAGGCCGCCAACGCATCTACCGTGATATAGAGGTGCCCTCGTTGCCCGATCCTTAATGAAAAGATAGCGAGGGTTAGTTTCAAAGAAAACATCGTTATCGGTGGCTAAATGAGACATAGAGGCAAGGTTTTTGTCAACTTGAGGAACATGGAGAACATCCTTAAGAACACGATCACGTTGAAGAGTAGGTGAATTAAGCGAAACTTGACCAATGTGACAAATACCCATACCTTTACAGCTGGCTGTGTGGATCTGGTCATTGTCGTGATATGTCTCGCGTAGGGCAAGTTGCTCTAGCTCATTGGTGACATGATCGGTAGCACCGGAGTCAACGTACCAGACGCCATCCCCGCCTTGCTCGCGCATAGCAGCTGCAACTAGTTTAGAATCTGGGATGAAGTTTTCATCGTACCGATGCCAGCAGTCAATGACCTCATGACCGGCCTTCTTGCAAAGTTGACACCGAGGGCGAGGACGCGAAGAGGAGGTGCGGCGGCTAGTGTTGGAGTTGAAGCCGCCACCCCCTTGGTTGTTGCCGTAGCCGCCGTCGTAGTTGTGGCCGTAGCTGCCACCAGAGTGGGCACCATCGCCCGAGGAGGCACCATAGCCGCGGCCGCCACCGCGATTGGTGCCTTGGTGACCACGGCCACGACCGCAACCTCGGGAAGCGGAGTATGCAGAAGATTGCCAAAGATCGCCGCCGTCGAGGAGGGTGAGGCGGGCGTCAAAGCTGAGCAGCTGGCTGTGTAGCTCCGGAACCGTGATAGGTTCCACTCGTGCCGCCAGCGCAGAGACGACCGGATTATATTCCATGTCGAGGCCGGCAAGAATTTTGGAGACGATCTCCGGGCCGGAGAGCGCCGAGACGATCTCCGGAACCCATCAAGAACCCTTGAAGTTGTTGTTGTTGGGCATACCAGAGGGTGCATGCGAAGTTGACGACTTGCTCTTCTTTGCCCTCGTTGGTGATGGTGAGGGTGGCCGGCGGTGGCGGGCTCGTGGCGTCAAGGTGGTGCTCCATCTGGGCACCCTTGATCTAGGGAAGCACGATGGC
Source organism: Triticum dicoccoides (assembly GCF_002162155.2). Classification (NCBI taxonomy): domain Eukaryota; kingdom Viridiplantae; phylum Streptophyta; class Magnoliopsida; order Poales; family Poaceae; genus Triticum; species Triticum dicoccoides. The sequence continues at coordinate 4,573 of NW_021224835.1, forward strand.
TTTCCAGAGGAGGAAGTTCCCCCTCGTCAGCTTCTCCTGTGGTGGCGATCCGATGAAGGTGTTGGTAGCTGTGGATGAGGAGGCAAAGGTGGAGGCGGTGGAGGTGGTGGTGATCGCGCCCACGGTGCTCGGTGACATGGAGGCGGAGGTGGTGGACATAGCTCGGTCACGAAGGTAGCTAGATGCGATCTCTCTTGATCTGATGAGGAAGAGGCTCTGTTACCATGTAAAGTAGTTTGGGAAGCATAGAACCCTTTGTCTCGGGCCGCATTGTATATATTGAGGCGAAGCCTTGGTTTACAAGTTACAGAGAAGATCGAGAGAGGAGGAGATCGACCAGAAGGAGGAGATCGACCAGGAGAGGTCGTTACATGGGATAAGGAGAAGAAGAGATAGATACATGTTTAAACACCTCTCCTATCCCTATACAATGATTCTAACAATCCTGTGTTTCCGCATTCCTCAATGCCTCCCAAACATAAAACTGAAATGTGTACCACTACTACACAATGGTTGCGATGTTCCACACCCATTTCCAAAGAAATTCTGAATTATCTTTGCAGGTATGGTCTGTATATATGCATGGTACATGGATATGTATATATCTCTTCTTTGCCAAAGTTCCGTCACGTTTCTCTTGGCTACTGAAGCAACTATCTTTGGCTCCAGCCGCTAGCTACTCCTTTTAAGCAAGAGCAAAGGCATCATCTTTAATTGGATCTACTTCAATGCAACAACCATGTAGTGGATGCAGAAATTAATGTGCCCAAGACGAAGTACTAATTTAACATGCAATTGCATTGCCTTTGAAGCACTATGATGCAGAGACCGGGGGCAATGCCTCCATTTTCAAAAAAATTGCCTTTGAAGCACTGACGGGATCCAGCATTTGGGCCAAAAAAAATCACCTAAGCGAAAGTGATTCCAATTATAGCCTAATGAGCTAGGCAGGCCACATCAGTCCATCCGGACCTGTCCTGGACTTCCATTTTTTGTACTTATCGCTAGTCAGGGATCACATGGGGCAACTGATTGTTTGTTCCTGCCGATACTTACCCAGTTCTGGTGATGTTTTTGAAGCTGAGTTAATGGCAATCAACGAAGGCATACATATAGCTACTCAGCACACGCCCCTGCCAATGATTGTTCGAACTGATAGTGCCAAAGGTGTATTGACGCTGACAAATAAGATGCTTGATCGGTCGTATCTCAGCCACTTTATGGAGGAACTAAAGAACGTAGTTATGGGAGATCAGGAACTTGAGCTAGTTAAAATTAATCGTACTCAAAACGGATTGCAGATTTCTTGGCTAAATTTGCGAGGGAACATCTAACCAATGTTTGGTTTCAGGATGTGCCAAGTGATGTAGCAGTTCTATTAGGGCATCTCCAATGGCTGTAAAATAGTTGTTGGTAGACTTTGCCACATAAGATTTTTGATGATGTGTCATACAATAAATGAAGAAAGAGAGAATGGTTGTATGTACATGAACCAACACCCCTTGCACAAGCTCCAATATAGAATGAGAGAGCACCTCATTTACTATCTCACATCCTATTGGGCAAACTAGATACAATCTATTGAAGTTGTTGTATGTTAAGGTATTGGTTGATGACATGACATATTTTACCAACAAGCTAACATACAAATTGTTGGAGATGCCCTTAGCCGCGGATTGTAATTCTGTTCTAAATTAATAAAGCTCCCGGTTTTCAATGCAAAAAAGGGTTCATTTCTAGAAAACTGGGAAGTTTGTGCTGAATTACAGCCAGAATTACAAAAGTATATATGACGTTACGAATGTCTGTAAGAATTACCCTGCTAATACCAACAAAAGCAGAACAACAAACAATCGAGCTATAGTTAAAAGTTAAAATACCGATGGAGACACTTGTAGGTAGGTTAGGAGGGTTACAATTTTTTTTATTACCTGAACGGTACACAAATTTATATGGGTAAAAACGACAACAAGACCTCCCGGCTTCTGGGCTTACTACATTACACCGGAGCTTATAATATACACCCGCCAAAACCTGATCCGCAACTGTTAATTCACAGATAAAATGCTTTCGTGGCATCTTGTCATTTTGACTCAAGGTTCTACTAAATGCTCATGACCACCTCACCAATTCAAGCGGCAACTCAGACCATTTCAATGATGTTTCTGCATAGCAAGTCGAGCAAAAGTGCAAAGAAGAAGCAAAATAAAAAATAAAGTCAAGAATCTCTCACTGCACAAGATTCCAAAGCCCTATAGAGGCTTGAGGTATTAATTTCTACTAGGCATAGGATAATTAGAGTCGTGTCCTTAATTTCCACCTCGGTAGCATCATCACTGAAGATAGAAAAAAAAGAACATAAAAACAAAAATAGGGATCTGGCTGCAACAACTACAAAAATTAGTGTCCTTCATTTTGTAGATGAACACAAGAATAAAAATGGGGATGCAACTTCATCAACCGAATGCAGAGGCCAAGGTTATATGTTATCCTCCTTTTCGAAAATAATGTAAAAACATGCTTTTTATGGTGTTAGCTTTGGGGTTCTCATTGTTTTGAATCTATATGCCCTTGCTTTGATGTCGTGTGAATGTAGTTATGCGGTCCCTAGGATATGGTAAGTGGACCTTGTGGATTTCTATAAATCTAGGTGATAACCATGTCTATACACGACCCGGTTGCACCAAAAGTTGATGTGTGTGTTTAATCACATATACAATGATTTGGCAATCGCATGCCATTTTTACCTCGCCGAGCATATGGGACCGTGGTGATACACATCAACCAGGTGACCTTAGCATCGACGCGTGTGGTGGAGGCAGTTGTGGCCGCGTTGAAGCACGGTTGTCAGCTCATAGGGCACACCTTGAGGGGTGAGGGAGTCCTGAATTAGGGGGTCTTCGGACAGCCGGATTATATACTTTGGCCGGATTGTTGGACTATGAAGATACAAGATTGAAAACTTCGTCCCGTGTCCAGGTGGGACTCTCCTTTGCGTGGAAGGCAAGCTTGGCAATTCGGATATGTAGATCTCCTTCTTTGTAACCGACTCTGTGTAACCCTAGCACCCTCCGGTGTCTATATAAACCGAAGGGTTTAGTCCGTAGGACGACAACAATCATAATCATAGACTAGCTTCTCGGGTTTAGCCTCTACGATCTCGTGGTAGATCAACTCTTGGAAACTCATATCATCAAGATCAACCAAGCAGGAAGTAGGGTATTACCTCCATCGAGAGGCCCCGAACCTGGGTAAACATTGTGTCCTCGCCTCCTCTTACCGTTAGCCTTAAACGCACAGTTTGGGACCCCCTACCCGAGATCCGCCGGTTTTGACACCGACATTGGTGCTTTCATTGAGAATTCCACTGTGTCGTCGCAATAAGGCTTGATGGCTCATTCGCTACTAGGGAAAACCTTATACACAAAAATTTAGCAACAGCGCGGGTCAAAAAAAAAAGCGCTGGTGCTAAATAGCAGTAGCGATTGGCGGAAAACCGCGCTACAGATACAACTTTAGCAGCAGCGCGTGTAGTGACAAAAACGCTACTACTAATATTCCCATTGCTAGAATGACAGGGTACGCATAGCAGTAGCGGGCTTAGAGGAAACGCGATGCCGCTACGTCATAAGTAGCAGCGCGTTTCCTTAGAAGAGCGCTACTACTAACGGAAATAAAGTAAGATGAAAAACAAATAGAAAAGTAAAAGAAAATGAAAGAAATAGAAAAAGGAGAAAGGGAAAAATTAAATGTAAAGCAAAATAAATGAAAAAGCGAAAAAACGGAGGAAGGCATAGCAGCAGCGTGTGTTTGTAAGAGGCGCTATAGCTAACGTAACTGCAGCGCGTGTCCTAGACCCCTGCTATAGAAACATAAAAGGAAATTAAAAAATGGAAGAAAATTACATAGCTATAGCAGCAACGCGTTTTTCTAAAACCGCTATAGCTATCTTAGCTATAGCGCGTTTTGCCAAACGCGCTACCGCTAAGTTTGACTTAACCAAAAAACCGTTTCCCCCCGGCCACCACTTCTCCCCCAAATCCCTCAACCCACCCCGCGCGCCGCCGTCTCCCCGATTCGCCGTCGCCCCACTTCGCCGCCGTCTCCTCCCGACATCGACGCCACCAAAGCCGTGCACACGCGATGCCACCGGAGCCGCCCCCAACGCCACGGAGCCGCGCGGCCTCGTCAACGCCACCGGAGCCACCGTTGACGCCACCGGATCCTTCTTCGCCACAACTGCCTCCCTCGCCGTCACCGGAGATGCCCCTGCCTCCCTCGCCACCACTGCCTCCGTCGCCACCATAGGAGCCATCTTCTGTAAGCCCCCACCCCTCCTCTCTCTCTAATGCATAGGTTAGCTAGTTTAATTAGGTTAATTATCTAGGTTAGGGCAAAAATTTAGTTAGGGCTTTGACAGAGAAGTAGTTAGGTTAACTAGTGTAATTAGGTTAATTATCTAGGTTAGTGCAAAAATTTAGTTAGGGCTTTGACAGAGAACTAGTCAGGTTAACTAGTTTAATTAGGTTAATTATCTAGGTTAATTAGTGCAAAAATTTATTTTGGGATTTGACAGAGAACTAGCTGCGTTAACTAGGTTAATTAGTGCAAAAATTTATTTTGGGCTTTGAGAGAGAACTACCTGCGTTATCTAGGTTAATTAGTGCAAAAATTTAAGTGGCCATGTTATATATTTTCATTGAAGTTGTTCGATTGTGCCCAAGTGGCTTTGTTGTTTCCAGGGAATGATGCTGAGTGACCTATGTTTTGCCGGAATGTTGATTCATTTCTGTTCCGGCAAATTTCAGGTTCTCGATTTGTCCACTTTTTAGCAAAGGTCATGCCGAAATTTACCATGAATTTCGGCATGACTTGTGCTACAAACTAGGACATATCGAGCGCCCGGGATTTGCCGCACCAGGAAGGAGTCAACATTCCTGCAAAACAATAGTCCTTTTTTATGTCATTATTCATTTTATTATGTCTAGAATTAATTGACTAGATTTAATCATAGGAAACATGGCTAGCAACAATGAAGGACAGGGTTTTGGTGATTGCGACGACGTCTACCTGGCGGCAGACGAATTTTTTAGCCTTACCGACGATCAACCGATGTTGTTGCTGGGCCCACCGGTGGCATCGGGGACTGAGACCGACACGCAGACCGGTGCTGAGACTGAGACCGGCGCTGAGATTCAAACCGACATCGAGACCGGCACTGAGACCGGCGCTGAGACCGGTGCCGCCTCGGGGAGCGGAGCCGGTGTAGAACCGAAAGCAAAGAGGCAATGGGTTCCTAACAAACTCAGGACTACTAGACTGGTGGTCATGGAGGTGGACGACGGCAATTTTTAGCCAAAGGGGCCCGAGGAAGCGCGCGCGTGCTACGACAATCAAATAGGTTGCATCGTACGGACAACCGCCACAATCAACGATGAGAAACTAAAGAAGATAGAAAATATGAGGAGCTCCCTCCTAAAGAAGTTTCATCAGATATTCTTGTTCCCGGGCCGGAATGAGAAGGATTATGAAGATCCAGACGAGGACCAGGCAATGAAGAAGATAAACAAACACGCCATGACCAAGTTTAGCGACGCGTTGGCTGCCAGGAAAAATTGAGTGAAAGCAAAGATCAACGACGGGGAACCCTACTCCGACATTGTAAAGGATAATCCGACAATCACGGAAGAGCAGTTTCAAATATTCAAGGAGGCTTGCGAGGCCGAAGCTGCCAAAAAAAGTCTAAGTACATGAAGGGGCTTCAAAAGAGGAACATTGGGAGCCACCACCTCGGAAGCCATGGTTACGGCGGAAAGAAGTCCAAATGTGCCAAGGAGGACGCGGAAGCCGCGAGTCTGGGCATCCCAGACCCCTTGGCGGATTTCACCGTCCCGCAGGAGCGTGACGTCCTGAGGGCCAGGCACCGTTGGGACCCAGTGAAGAAGGTTTACGAGACAACACCAGTCATTACGGAGTTCATGAGACTACTGGTAATTTTAGTTTCTGGTCAATTCGACTGCAGACGTTAGTCATATTTGTAAACGATCCTTGTGCCTTTTGCAGAGAGAGCAGCACCGGATTGCGGCCGAAAGCGACTCGCTGTCTGAGGCATTGGCGAGGCCCAAGTGGGACACTCCATTCAACCGGGTGTTGAACATATTGAAACAACAACCGGTGGATACTCGACAGTCGTATGGACGCGTGCACGGTGTCGGAGACGGCGCCACGTGGAAGAAGTACTACCGTGAGACCACGGAGGAGAGAAAGGAAAGAGAAAGGAAAGACGGAGGTTAACTGAAGAAAACATCGACAAGAAGGTTGAGATTGCGGTTGAGAAGAAATCATCTCAGACAGTCGCAACAGCGATAGCTGCCGCAAAACAGGCGATTGCAGATATATCTACTTCCTTGGTGACGGGCGTTTTCACTTGGACAAGGCAAAATCCAGAAAAAAAATGCAGAGGACTTTCCCCTTGCTGACTTCTTGGGAGCACCTGCTCCCGCACCGACTCCCGTACCTGCTCCCGCACCGGCTCCCGCACCGGCTCCCGCACCTGCTCCCGCACCGGCTCCTGCACCTGCTCCCGCACCGGCTCCCGCACCTGCTCCCGCACCGGCTCCTGCAGCAGACATGCTCGGTGGTGCCTCCTCTTTGGCTGAGCTCGACGCCCTCACGGTATCTGTCACACCGGCCCCCTTCAATATAAATGTATAATCTCCCGTTTTTGTTGCCTTTCAGATGTCTCACGTCGCAGACTTTTCTTTGCAGGCCGATGAAACCCCGTGCACCATATTGTACACCATCGGCGAACAAAAGGTGGACGTGGGGAAGGCGACGATAATGGAGCCGAAGGAACCATTGTTCCACAGCGGGCCGATCCCCCCAAACGTCTTCAAGGTTTCCGTGGCCAGTGTCAAACCAGGCCACGAGAATTTGCCTCCTCTAGTACTAGTGGTGGATGACGACGAGACCCCGCGGCGGCTTGGTGATTGTTGCAATGGGTGGGTCCTATTGTGGCCAAAGAGTCTGCTTCGTCTGGAGGCGGCCGGGAGCACACCCACCACAAGCACGCAGCCTCAGCAAGGTATGAACATCAACACCCCACCTACCCAATTAGCGTCGGGTGTCGGGTTGGGTGATAGCGGACGGGGTAAGCAGGTGGCTCCATTATTCGCTGATGACGTCGCCATGGATGAGGATGAGGATGATGATGGCGCTGAACAGTATGTCTATACTGGCGCCTCCTCAGGGTTTGAGCGTCATGAGTCGGTGCCTGAATTACCGTCTCAACGTATTATTGACGACCTTCCGGTAGTAAAGAAGTCTAGGAAGAGAGCGAGGAAAGGCAAAAAAGTTGATTCTATGATCCAGCCGCCTCAGCAGCCTCGGCTTCAGGACCATGTAGATATCCCCGATGCGGATAAATGGCATATCCCCGGTCAACCAATCCTACCTGAAACAGTGCTACGGGCCAGATTCGGCGATCTAAGGAGACTTCATGACGATGTGCTGCGGGTAGAGAAAGGCCTCATCGCCTCGAAAGATCCAGGATACCCACTCTACTTGGTTAACGTTCCGCGGCAAATGTCGTACGTCGACAGCTTCCCCGCGGATAAGTTCTTCCTCCGATTCGATTACATATTCGACATGTTTCACGTGAAGAAGCTGGATTTTACGTTTGTCCGCCTTTATGCCTTGCACATGAACTACATCATTGGGGTTGAGCAGATACGTCATATCTGTGTCGCTGACCCGTACTACATGCACGAGGGCTTCTTGGGAGTCTGTGCAGAGCAGCGTGAATACGCGAGGGATTACATCATCAGTTTCATGCTCGCCAATAAGGACAAGAAGGCGATTCTCGTGCCTTATCATCCCATGTAAGTCATCGCGCTGCTATCCTTCCTTCGATTTTAATAATTCATTTGCACGGTGTAGGCTAATTAATTTGAGGTGTACTTATTTTGCGCAGCGGCGGGCGCGCCGTCCTCATCATACTCTACCCCCGATTCTCCCACGCTCTTTACTTGGACTCGTCGAAGAACATTCACAAAAAGGATTACACCCACATCAAAGATGTTCTCGACAGTGCTATGTTTTACTACCAAGCAAGGGGTGGAGAGGTTAGGGACAAGAAGAGAAGGGGCGGCGGGGCCGCCTTCAGCCATAAGACCGACTTCTGCTGCATCCAGCAACCGAACGATTCTCTTAATGATGGATTCTATGTCCTACACCACATGCTGGAGTACAGACGGGATCACCAGAACCTTCAAATGTCACCTAGATCTAGTGATGCCCATATTCTGCAATGAACAAAGGACATAGGAGATATCGAGGATCATTGACTTCGAGCTGAGTTCTATAACATCTAGTGTGAACTTGCCCAAATCATCATGAATGAGGGCGTCGGAAAAACAGGGATGTTCTACGCAGAAGGACAAATGTCGCGGGAAGACGTCCGAACATGGATAGCCTCTCAGCGTCTCGACCTGAAGCCTTTCACTAAGCTCGGGGACTATCTCCCTGACCTCGATGGATGGCACGGCATGTTGGAGTGATGGTCGATATATGACAATGTGTCTGTTTAGTCCATACTTTCTGTATGACAAAACTTTGAGTTATGCGCAGTGAAACTTTATTTGTGATGTAATTAAACCGTCCTCCTCCTCGACTAGAGAAGATCACTCTAGTTAGGGCATTTTGGGTACGATGAACTTTGTTATTTATGCTTATGATATGTTGTTTCTATTTTTGTCAAGTCTGTCTCTTTCTGTTGCTAAACTATATATGTTGCATATCATCGACTCATGTGACGATGCAGGTGCATAGATCATAGATGGCGAAGAAGTGCGACGCTAGGAGTATATATACGACAAGTGGCCGGAGTGTCAGGCCCAGGTGTACTGGTTTTCGGTTTCCGAGCGACACGCAGTAGTTAGTTTAGGTTCACGCTAATGCGAGAGAGGGATACAAACTCATGTACTCAAAGTGATAGCTATTCTCGCGTATATCATTGTTTAGATGGATGACGATGTATTTGCAATTAATCAAGACTTGTATCGCTATTTTCGAGATTGATGACGAGAGACCACTTTGTGTTGGATGATGATTATGATGATGACATGATTTGATGAGACTAATTGTATGTATATGCTATGATTACATTTGTATGTGGATGATATGCTAAAGATTATTGTATAAAGCCTATTCAAATACAAAACAAATAAAAAACAAATATGCAGGAAAAAAACTAATAAAACTAGTAGTAGCGAGGGGGGGAAATTTAGTAGTAGCGCCGCCTTACCAGTAGTGCTTCCCTGTAAAGAGCGTTGCAGATAATATCAGTAGCGCCCTTTTCTAAAGAGCACTGTAGATATTCATGTGTAGCAGTAGCGCTGGTCAACAGGCGCTACTGCTATAAGTTAGCTGTAGCGCCTTATTAGTAGCGCCGGTACCCGCGCTACTGAGAGGGCCAAAACCCGCGCTGCTGCTAGGCTTTTCCCTAGTAGTGTTCAATCATCTGCAACGATGCGATCCAGGGTGAGGTTTTCCTCCCCGGACAGATCTTCGTATTCGGCGGCTTCGTACGGCGGGCCAACTCGCTTGGCCATCTGGAGCAGATCGATAGCTACATCCCTGGCCATCAGGTTAGGTTTGGAAGCTTGAACTATACCACCGACATCCGCGGAGACTTGATCTTCGACGGATTCAAGCCCATGTCAGGTACGCCAAACAGTCACAACGAGCATGACTTAGATCTGCCATCAGACGGTGTTCGGGAGATCGCACCTGCGGCTGCCCTGCCCTTAATCCGGAGCAGATTGTGCCCTCCGAGGACGGGTGGATGGACCCCGCCACGGAGGCCGCACACCCATCGGCGATAGAGCCGAACACAGACTTCACCTCCAAAGAGATATGTGTCATCGGACCCTCGAACTCGTCTTCGGCCATAGGTTTCGAACCACGCATATCCGTGCCTATCGAATCTGATTGGGCACCAATCGTGGAGTTTACCTCCGCGGGTATCTTTCAGCACTCGCCCTTGGGCGACATGCTAAAATTCATTGAAATCTCTCTCTCTGTCAGGAGACTCTCGGCCGAACTATGCCCGACTCGTGTGGGAAGTGGACGACGAAAGAATTCGTTCCCCACCCACCACCCACCTAATAGCCACTATCGATGACTTAACCTACACGCTTGACTTTGACTCCGAAGACATCGACGGTATGGACGATGATGCTGGAGATGAACAGGAACCACTGCCCACGGGGCGCTGGACAGCCGCCTCATCATACGATATATACATGGTGGATACACCCAAAGAAAACAACGGTGAGGAATGGAAGGATGCAACGGAGGACAATCCCCTTCAGCAGAAACCAAAGCGACGACGTAGGTGCCGCTCTAAATCCCACCATAGAAAAAACAGCGATAACAGCGCAAGAAAGAATAACACCCTGGTCGACTCCAAAGGAAACGACGACCCCATGGACACAGCGATGGAGCAAGATGAGCCAGGGGACGGTGAACATAGTACGGAGCCGATGTCCGATGACAACGATCTCGAGGGTAAAATTCTTCAACCTGTCTCCGGACAGGAGAACAGTCCGGACGATGATGCAATCATCATCCCGGAAAAACACTTGGAACAAGAGAACCTCCATAGAAGGCTTATTGCCACCACGAGGAGCTTGAAGAAGCAGAAGCAAAGGCTTAAGGCCACGCAGGATACGCTCAATGCAGATGGAACAAAGTGCTCGATACTGAAGAAAAATATGGCAGCGATCGCCACACAAAGAGCTACCCAAAGTGCAAGCTGCTGCCCGAATTCGACGTAGAGGCTATGGAGCCCATTCAGCCGAAAAATAAAACAGCCGATCAGCCGGACCGACCATCCCGTGGCCGCGACAAGGCGGCCAATGATGCCGCACACAAGTCAGCACATGATTTACGTGAGCTCCTGGACAAAAAAGCCAGTATGGCCAGGTCCATCTATGGATCTAGGAAGCGTGCTCCGGTGCAGGATCACAGCCACCAAAACGATCATATCGATCAAATACCAGCTCGGAATCAACACCAAACACAACAACTGTCGATAGCATGCCATGACACATCCAAATACAGGGGTTCCGCGCACACCCTATGCTTCACCGATGAGGTGCTGGATCATGATTTCCCAGACGGATTTAAACCCGTGAATATATAGGCATACGAGGGAACGACAGACCCTGGGGTTTGGATTGAGGACTTTATCCTTCACATCCACATGGCTAGCGGAGATGATCTCCATGCCATTAAATACCTGCCCCTCAAGTTGAAAGGACCAGCTCGGCATTGGTTGAAAAGCCTCCCCGAAAACTCAATTGGAAGTTGGGAGGTACTTGGGGATGCTTTCAGGGCCAATTTTCAAGGGACCTATGTCCGACCACTGGACGCAGACGATTTAAGTCACATAATCCAACAACCCGGAGAGTCAGCCCGTAAGCTTTGGAACCGATTTCTCACTAAGAAGAATCAAATTGTCGACTGCCCAGATGCCGAAGCCTTAGCGGCTTTCAAGCACAGTATCCGAGACGAATGGCTCGACAGACACCTCGGCCAAGAAAATCCAAGGACAATGACAGCCCTATCAAGCCTTATGACCCGCTTCTACGCGGGCGTGGACAGCTTGTTGGCCCGCAGCGGCACCAGCGACCTAGGCACATCCGAAGTCAGGGATGGCAACGGGAAGCCGCAACGCAATAAGAACAAGCATAGAAATAATGAAGACAACCCAGACAACACGGCGGTCAATGCCGAATTCAGGGGCTCTCGACCTGGTCAACAGAAAAAGCCATTCAAAGGCAGTAGAGATGGACCGTCCAGCCTAAATAAGATTCTAGACAGATTATGTCAGATTCATGGCACCCCCGAAAAACATGCAAATCACACCAACAGAGAATGCTGGGTCTTCAAGTAGGCCGGCAAACTAAACGCCGAACACAAGGGGACGGGGACACCAAGTGAAGACGAGGATGAGCCTCGCCAGCCGAACACTGGGGGACAGAAAAAATTTCCACTAGAGGTCAAAACAGTGAACATGATTTACGCAACTCACATATCAAAGAGAAGGCGCAAACGCACACTCCGAGACGTATACGCTGTAGAGCCTATCTCCCCAAGTTCAATCCTTGGTCGGCCTGCCCGATCACTTTTGATCGCAGGGATCATCCGACTAGTATCCGGCACGAAGGATCGGGTGCCTTGGTGCTCGGCCCAATAATTGACGGATACCATCTCACCCGAGTCTTTATGGATGGCGGCAGTAGTCTTAATCTGATATATTAGGACACTGTCCGCAAAATGGGGATAGACCCATCAAGAATCAGCCAAAGCAATACTACCTTTAAAGGAGTAATACCAGGCGTTAAGGCCCGCTGCACGGGCTCTCTAGTACTAGAGGTTGTATTTGGTTCTCCCGACAACTTCAGAAGCGAAGAATAATCTTCGACATCGCTCCATTCCGAAGCGGCTATCACGCACTACTTGGAAGAACGACCTTCTCTCGTTTTAATGCAGTACCGCACTACGCCTATCTTAAACTTAAGATGCCCGGTCCATGTGGCGTCACCACAGTTAGCGGAAATACAGAGCGTTCCTTACGTGTGGAAGAATATGTGACGGCTCTAGCAGCCGAACACTGAAAGGCCTCTCCAACCAGAACAAATGATCGGTCGTCAAGACCACGAACATGGTTAGACGAGTCCGGCGCACCACCAGTCGTAATAGCCCAGATAAACCTGAGCTTGGGTCGATGGATATACCCCCATAGGTGGTGCTAGGGGCTGCCTGCATGTAAAAAAGCCCATAGTTCGGCTTGACCCTATTAATAAAATAACATATTACATTTTCATGGTTCGTTCACAATAACCAACTTTTCGCATGAAGTCTTTCACCTGGGTTTTTCCTTTTTATAGATGATCATCGTGCTACACGCTTCCAGGATACGGCACAACGGAGATAAAGGCATAGACGTGCAGCAGGGCCCCGCTCAAAGGTTTCTTTTTAGATTAAGACCCTACGTAAACCTTTTTTTTCTAATGTCTCTTGTTGCTTCATACCCTCCGGACACTTAACACAACTAGGAGGGATACTGGCGTTATTGGCATTTCGTCACGCTAGACTAATGCATGTACCTGGAAACTCAGGGCTCATTATCGAGGGCGTTACTCAGCCCAGTGTATGTTGTAAAGTCCGAATACCTTAGGGAGAATTCAGCGTCGCGAGTTTGGCCTTATGTGCATCAGCTCCGAATCATGTCTTTGGTCAATAGTTGGGTTTGCCCGGCTCCCATGTTTTGCTACCTTACGTTCCGCTCTATCGGCTAAGGTGGCACCTGGAGAACTACTGTGATTGTGCCCTGGTTCATCTGGATGAGCACCTCAGTAGAGAAAGCCGAAAACTGACTGTCATGATAAAGCGAGAGACTGGTCAACCACTCGATGACTTAAGAGGATTCTTCGCGATTCCTCCGCATTGACGAAGGACCGGTTTCCTGGTCATGTACGTACGCGCACCGTATCCGGATGAACGCGGAAGTATGAGGGTCTATATAGTAGCCACACCATCAAACTCCTATGGCTAAGTGAAAGCGTTAAAGCTATATAGTCTGATTGCCTTGTTCTCCGCGCTATCACCTCCTTAATGGACCAAGACGTTGGATCAAGTGTGAGTATGTGCTTTTCTGAACACCCCCGCATTACATGCGTGGGGGCTAAGACGACGACTGCAAACTTTTAGGTTATATATATATACATAAACGGCCGCACAGGAGGCACTATAATACTTTCGGGCAAAAGTATAAACACAACCTTTATAATCAAAATAGCATTGTTTTTACAATTCAGATACATGTCACTCAAACATGGTACACTTCGAGCACTGAGCCTCTATCAAACGGGCGCCTTCTAGGACCTCTTAAAAATACTGCTCGGCTGGGTCTTGGCCTCCCACCGGACCCCGAGTTGCAATAGCGGTGGCCTCCATCCCTGCCCAATATGTTTTGACACGGGCAAGAGCCATCTACGCACCCTCTATGCACGCCGACCTCTGCACAGCGTCGATATGTGACACGGCACCAAGGAATTGTTGCACTAAACCAAAATAACTGTCTAGCCTTGGTCCCTTTGGCCAAAGATGATGCACGACAGACCTCATAGCAAGCCCGGACAACCTATGGAGCTCGGCCCACTCGGCCATCTGTTCATTCAACGGCAGCGGACGCGTCAGTGCACTAAACTGCGACCAGAACAACCTTCCCACCTCATGATCTTTTTGATCTTTGAAAAACTCAGTCGCGTCAGCATCACTCTTTGCCAAGTCCGAATACGCATCCACAGCCCTCCATAATTTGTCCAGAGGGGCATACTTCGGATCTCCGAACTTCATCCGCAACAAAAAGGGCCTCCCAGCCGCGATATCTCCGGCTTCACGAAGCTCCTCCCTTACCGCACTAAATTCAGAGCAAGTTTCCTTGGATGCTTCCAAGGCCTTCTTTAGGTCAGGTGCTTTCGCTTGGCTTTACTTTTCAAGGAGCTCATATCGGCCGGCGGCATCTTTCAGCTCAATAGCCATCTTGGCTATTTTATCTTCGCTCTGGCGATGAGCAGCCTGTTCGGCTCTTAACTCTTCGGCCGCCTTTAGGACGGCCGCATCACTTCTTCTGGCTTGTTCCTTGGCTCGGGCAAGTTCCGCCTGAAGGGTCTCCATGGCGGCAGCTCCATCTGCAATCACAGCATATTATAGATACTAGCATCATGCTCCTCTTAATATTTGCTGGCAATCCGCAAATACATACCTTGTGCCTCGTCAAGCCGCTTGTTCACAAGCGCGATGTCGACATCCGCCACGTCAAGCTGCCACCTCAGTTCAGCAAAATCAATAGTCCGGTCAGCCGCCGGACCCTCAGCCGCCTGCACATGACAGCAGCACGATCATTACCTGGGACTATGATTCTCTGTTCTCCGCCTCTGGACGGCAACCAGAGTCTCAGGGGCTACTATCTATACAGGGCACACCTAGCGCGTGCGGTACCATCAAAAGTACATATATTACTTTGCGTACCTCAAAGCCTCTTAGCAGGCTCGTAAAAGCTTCATTCAACCCGCTCTTGGCGGATGAAATCCTCTCAACCACAGTACCCATTAAGGTACGATGTGTCTCTGAGATAGCCGCTTGCTCTAGAAGGCCCATCAGTGTGTGCGGTTGTGTGCCGGACAACCCCGGACTCTTTTTGTTGCTCTCCTTGGGAGCCGAATACTCTGGACTTCGGGCAGCTGAAGTGTTGACTTCTGGCCTTGGCAGATCAGGAGAAATCCTCCGTGACGACACCTCGGGGTCATCCTCCCCATGTGGCGGGGAGGTAGGAGGAGGCGTTTCGCTCTCCATCATCTCCGGAAGGAGATCCCCCGAAGACGAACTCTGTGGAATAGGGCTACGAGCCGGACTACAAGATATATGTCTCGGTTATTATTCTCAGAGATAAAGAAGGATGTATTTACCAAAGTACTTTTGTTCACTTACAGCTCGGTTGAGGGCTGGGCCCCTTGCGGGCGCTGTGCGGTGAGGACGCCCTCTGGAGCAGGGCCCCTGGGCGATGGTTTCTTCCCTCATTTGGAAACCTCTGCTTCCAAGTCTTCGGAGGCGGCCCTTTTCTTCCTGTGGGGAGAGGTGATTCTAGATTCACCTCCCCGATTATCCTCCTTCGTGGAGGCATTAATTCCCCAGGTTTGGATCTGTAATGTATGAGTCCCGCTTTTGGCTTCTCTAATCCTCCCATCATATTCTCCTGACGGCACTTGATAGGGTGCGCGCTCAAGCATCCTGGTTAGTACAGGATCCGGCGAGCCTTTGGGAAGGGGGGCGAACACCTGATCCTCTCCGACTTTCTTATCCAGTCCTGGCCGAGAGCAATTTTTTTAGAATTATATTGTGACAAATATAAAGATGACATGTTCGGTCATGGAATTACTTACTTGGGTATCTGGACGGTTACAGTTGAGACCCACATCCTCGGTGGTGTCCGGACACTTTGTTCATGATCCGAAGAACAATCTGTACATCCCTTCGAGCGTTATGCCGAAGAATTGTTGAATGGATCGTGGTCCTTCCGGGTTGAACTCCCACATACGGAGAGATCGATGTTGACACGGCAGGGCCCGACGAACTAGCATTACTTGCATTACCTTGACGAGACTGACATCCCTCTTGAGGAGATCTCGAATGCGGCTTTGCAATGTCAGCACGTCATTAACTGGCCCCCAATCCAGCCCCTTGTTGACCCATGACACCAGTTGAGGCGGAAGGCAGGGCGGCCGCCCGCTTTGTACCTCGGGGAGCTGTGATGTAAAACCACTCATGTTGCCATAAATCGGACACCTCCAGGAAGGAACCCTTTGGCCATGGGGCGTCGGTGCCTTTGCCTATTGTAGCACCTCCGCACTCTGCGTGTCACCCATCGATCATCTTCGGCTTCACATTGAAGGTCTTGAGCCATAAGCCGAAGTGTGGGGTGATGCGGAGGAAGGCCTCACACACGACGATAAACGACGAGATGTGAAGGATGGAGTCTAGAGCTAGATCATGTAAATATAGCCCGTAATAGAACATGAGCCCTCTCACAAAGGGATCAAGAGTGAAACCTAGCCCTCGGAGGAAGTGGGAAACAAATACGACACTGTTGTTGGGTTCGGGAGTGGGGATGACCTGCCCTTGAGCAGGCAGCCTGTGCGGGATTTTGGCGATGAGATACCTGGCCTCCCTAAGCTTCTTGATGTCCTCCTCTCTGACAGAGGAGGCCATCCACCGGCCTTGAAGGTTGGATCCGGACATGGTTGAAGGTCCGAAGCGCTTAGCATGAGCCTTGGGTGTTGGAACTCAAGGTGGGGGAAGGGAAGGATCTAGCGTGGGGAAAAAGGGACAGGACTTGAACCCTTTATAAAGCGGGTGAATATCAAGCATCCTCTGCGTGGCCATTTGGAACTTGCCTAAAGTCGAGGAGTCATACTAACAAGCGCGGTTGGGTTACCCACACCCGTATTGATGAGAATCCCATGATAAGGGGGACACGATCTCTGCTTCGACAAGACGTGCCAATAAAACCGCCTCACAACACGTGCAGTGGCAGGCTGGGAAAACGGTTCGTAATAACCGGGCCGCGGCGTGATGTCACGCTATTAAAAGTTGTCAGCAGATTGGATTTGTGGAATATTGTGCTCTCTACGGTGGTATGTGGAAATTATTTTGCAGAGCCAGACATGATCCTTGTGTTCAAAATCTTCTATGGAGTATTCGGAGAAGGAACCCGCCTTGCAATGCCAAAGACAATCTGCGCGCCGGACTCATCGTCATTGAAGCCTGGTTCAGGGACTACTGAGGGAGTCCTAGATTAGGGGGTCCTCGGACAGCCGGACTATATACTTTGGCCGGACTATTGGACTATGAAGATACAAGATTGAAGACTTCGTCCCGTGTCCGGGTGGGACTCTCCTTTGCGTGGAAGGCAAGCTTGGCAATTCGGATATGTAGATCTCCTTCTCTGTAATCGACTCTGTGTAACCCTAGCCCCCTCCGGTGTCTATATAAATCGGAGGGTTTAGTCCGAAGGATGACAACAATCATAATCATAGGCTAGCTTCTAGGGTTTAGCCTCTATGATCTCGTGGTAGATCAACTCTTGCAATATTCATATCATCAAGATCAATCAAGCAGGAAGTAGCGTATTACCTCCATCGAGAGGGCCCGAACCTAGTTAAACATTGTGTCCCCCGCCTCCTGTTACCGTTAGCCTTAGACGCACAGTTCGGGACCCCCTACCGGAGATCCGCCGGTTTTGACACCGACAAGGGGGACACTATTCAACAAGTGTCCAGACAGCCCAAATAAGACGAGAACGAAGCAACATGTGTGGCACTAAATTAAGTTCATGTAGATATAATCAATGAGAAAACATACTTTTTAGTACTTCATTCCTTGATGTCTCCCTAAACTTACACCTGAAAGATGATGTACCACTATACACTGGTTGCCCAGTTTTAGATCCATTACCTAGAATTTCATAAATGGATGGTATGCATGGTACATGGTTATGCATCAATGTCTTCTTTGCCAAAGTTCATATTGAGTTTTCTATGGATTATTGAAGCAACTACATGTCCCTTCAACTGATGCTTCTTTTTAGAAAGATAAAGAACACGGTCTTTAGTCGGATCTAGTTCAATGCAAACAACCATGCAATGCTTGCAGATATTAATGTACCTCAACATCAATGTACTAATTTGCTATATGGGGCAACCAATTACAGTGAAGTCCACTTGGACTTGGTTGGGGGGCAGGGCCTAATCATGAACTTTATTTTCAATAATTAATTCTTATTGCATGGTGGTACAACCTTGTAATTCCTGCATCGTGTAACATATGGTTTATGTTACACAATGACTGTGGTTATACGAGCTCAATAGCTGCCATGAGCATGGCAAGGCACCTCTAGTGCGAATGGGCTGGAAGGCCCATAACATAACCCAGCCCAAGCTAGAAGCAGCGCGCCGAGTTAGCCGTCACACGCCAAGGCAAGCAAGCGTGTGATTGGGGACGAGTGGGTGACAGCGGTGAGATAGGAAGAAATGGGATCCAATGAGGAGATCATCAAAGATCGATCAGGAAGCACGGTGATGGCTATCTCTCTCCCACCTTGGCTCTAGAATCCTGAACTCCTTCTTGCCGTCCACCTTTTGGGACAGTTGTGCTTGTATCAAGTGTAATCTGAACTATTGCTACTTTGTTCCAACCCAAAACTTAGTAATACAGAGAGAGAACCTACAGAGTGGTTCAAAGCAACATGCGAGGCACACTAGAGTCAACAGAGGTCAAGGCAGTGCAAAACACGTTAAGTATGTTGTTGTGTTTCATGATGCCTCCCAAACTTAGACTAAAGATGTGTGCTACTACTGGCCTACTACTGCGCAGAGGTTGCCCCATTTTGCATCCTTTCCCAAAGTTCCTGATGAGGTTCCTCTTGGTTACTGAAGCAACTATATTTCCTTCTGGATGCTCCTCCTTTTAAGAAAGAGAAAGGGAACCATCTTTACTCTTTAACTAGATATAGGTCAACACAACAACCTTGCAATGGATGCAGAAATGTATCTTCTTCATGACCGGTGTACTGCCTTGATCTAATGTGCTTCAAGACTTTTGCACTGATTTGATCTACTATGGTTGATTATTTTTCTCTACAGTATATGTTCATGTGATAATATTTTGTGTTTCATGTGGAGTTCATTTAATATGCTTTGTCTGTTAAAAATCACATCATTCCAACAGTTTCATATCACCAAAGTAATGCACACACTCCGACTTGAATATTGGCCACTGTTTTAGGCTCTACCCCATTTAGCCATGTCCGAAACAAAGTGGCAATGCTATTAGGAGGACTGATATTGAAGGCCACATGAACTGCACACTACAATAACTTGGCTAGTGGTCATTCGATAAAAAGATGTTGGATGGATTTATCTTGATTATGGAAACAACATCATTTACTACCCTCCCAACAACACTTTGTCAAGTTGTCCTTCGTCAAGATCACTTCCTTGTGAAAAAACCACATGAAGCCATTTATTTTTAAAGTTACCTTAGTTTTCCAAATGTCAAGCGACTTTGGGATTAGATCAGTGTTTATCAAATCCATATACATAGATTTCACTGAGAATACTACTGTCACCGAAATTTTCTAGTGTAGTATATCTGACTCATCAAATAGGTTAAAAACAAAGCATTTTTTCAAAAAGAAGGATTGTAGCAATTTGTATTTTTTTCAACTTGATTGTGAACTTGTATCAAACAGCGTACTTGGTGGATACTTTGGTTAATAATATGGCTGCATGCACCATTTTGATGCAGAGGCTAGGGGTAATCCTTCTTTTTGAAAAAAAATGCTTTGTTTTGATTTACCATGCAATCCTTAGTATTCTTCGATAGTTCAAATAATTTTGGTTTCTTGGAATTGCATGGTACCGCATGTTTCGAATTGCTTTAATTGACATGAACTATGTTTCTAAAATAAAAAGTAAAATGTTCAAGAACCAGGGCTTGCTTTTCTTGTATTTTTTTAAAATGAGTGGCATTTGAAAAGATTAGCTCTTTAGAATCTTGGCTGCATGAATTTCACGAGGACAAACAATATCAAAACTAAATGGCGATTTCTTGGAAACTAGGAAGATGATGATAGCAAATATGAATATGACCACTGCCAGAAGTACACTTCTAATACGAACATGAGCTGGACAACAAACACTACCGGAATTGCACCCTATGCCGATGGCCAGGGCCGTCAGCATAGCCCTGACTGGCCGTCGGGACAGGCCTATGCCGACGGCCCCCGTCGGCATAGGGCCGTCGGCAACATATCCATCGGCGTAGCCAGGATGACCGTCGGCATAGAAAGGCCGTCGGCGTAGGCCCTATCCCGCCAGTGGCCGTACATCTATGCCGACGGCCCTGGCCGTCGGCAACGTTATCACCTAACGGCGGCCGCCGTCAAGTGCTGTCAAATGCCTGCTCGCCACGTGGGAGGTCTATGCCGACGGCTGGGCCGTTGGCATAGTTCCAAACTAAGCCGACTGCTGGGCCGTCGCCACAGACCTGCCACGTGGCGAGCAGGCGGCAGCCCTAGGGCAGGTCTATGCTGATGGCCTAGCCGTCGGCATAGATCCAAACTAAGCCGACGGCTAGGCCGTCAGCATAGCCCTGCCACGCGTTAGCCACTGGGAGCTCCTGGAGCAGGTCTATGTGGATGGCCT
>NW_021224836.1:0-5753 GCF_002162155.2 Triticum dicoccoides
GTCAGCATAGCCCTGCCACGCGTTAGCCACTGGGAGCTCCTGGAGCAGGTCTATGTGGATGGCCTAGCCGTCGGCTTAGTTTGGATCTATGCCGACGGCTATGTCGTCAGCATAGACCTGCCATGCGTCAGCCACTGGGAGCTCACGCCAGCTCTATGCCGACGGCCTAGCCGTCGGCATAGTTTCTGCATGTTTATTTTTTTCTGTTTTGTTTCAGCTCAATTCATTTGAATATATACAGCATCACACAACAAATATATGCATCACATAAGAGCTGGCCTAGCAGCATCACATAACAAATTCATCATCACACATCATAAGAAGCGTCGCAAAGCATAAATATATAAGTATCATCACCACCAAGCATATAAGAATCTCACAAACAACAATAAGAAACATCACAAGCGTATAAGTATCATCACCAACAAGACCGCCACAATGTGACCCAAAGGCTTAAGCGCCAGGACGTCGAGCACCGCGAAGGTCGTCACTGCCAAGACTGCTGAAGTCCATGTCGTCACTGCTAGCGGCAGCGCTACCGCCAGGACCGCCTCCACCTCCGCCTCTGCCTCCGTGGATCGGAGTGGTCGGGCTCCGTGTCTCAGGAGTGCTGCGAAGACCACCGCCAACGGATGATCCACCGGCTCCCTGGATGTTGAAAAGACATATTAACGGGATATATGACTGTGTTGAAAGGCATGATATGCTTTGGGTGAATAGATTGGGGATGAACTAACCAGCGAAGGATATATGACTGTGTTGATTCTGGCCATGACCCCCTGTAGTGGCTCTCCCCCCACCACCTCGCCCTCTAGGGGCTCTCCCCCCGTCCCCTCCTCCTCTAGGGGCACCTCTCCCTCGACCTCCCTATGAGGAGTCATCGTCAAGTAGCCGGGGGGAGGATTACGTGCTCAACCACTCCGACTAGGCAGGCCGACGACCTTGCGTAGGAAACCCACGCCGTCGGCCTTCCCCTTGCCCATGTTCCACGAACCTGCATTGAAAAGAGAATAAGCAATTAGTAAATTAATGAAATGAAGGAAAAGGCATGATAATAAAAACATGAATAAAAATGCATAAAAAGGCATATTCCTAAACTATAGAAAAAAGACTTGAAACGTACATCTGCTAGAACCCATATGAATCATCACTGTTGTAACCTCTTTCTCGATCCGTCTCATCATCACTATCAATCATATCATCTTCGTTGTCTGACGGAGGTGGAGGCTCTTCCTCGTCGTCAGTGTCTTCATTTAACTTTTCTAGCATAAGTATGTCATTTTCATTGACAATGGTCTCACCATCATTCCGTGCATCGTCGTTGTTTGGATCCACATCATCATCACCCAATGGTCTAGCGTCATCGTTTCTAACCACATCATCATCATCAGGTTGCTCTTGATAGAACACTCCCTCGTATGTCATGGGGTTAATGTTGTAGTAATCGTCTTCATTCGGGTTGGGTAGCTTACCATGTGGCGACACCTTGAACACAACTTCCCAACCCTTTACATACTCTTTCTGGCATGGGTAAGGCAGATAATATACTTGTGTAGCTTGGGTAGCCGCAATGAAGAGATCAGCTCCGGCATAGACGGTTGATGGTTTAACTTCGACCAAACCAATGGAAGGCGTATGTTTTACCCCCTCCCGCGGATCAAACCATCGACATTTGAACACAGGCAGACTTAGGGTCTCGCGCCCCTGGTGGAATTTAATCTCGTATATATTTTGTACCCTTCCGTAGTAGTCTACTGAATTTTGACTGGGGGTGTACACTCCGGTATTTATAAGTTTGGGATCGGGCCGGCTGTTCTGGTGCTCCTCTGTATGGAAGCGATACCCATTCACATCATACTTTTTACATGTCATGACGGCAGGGTCAAAACCCATGGAAACCCAACTGAATTCATCATCCATAGATATGTTCGGATCTTCTCCCTACAAGTACAATTGAAATTGTTGCGTGCATTAGTTCGGTAACTAATAAATGTTGAACTAGGTATTTAATAGGGAGTGTGGAAAATTACTTTCTCCATGAACCAAGCAACAAAATTTTTACATCCAAAGTTTCCATGACGGAGAAGAGTAAGTGCCTCCGCCTCAGTAGGAGGATTCATTCCTGTCCATTCCTCATGATAGAAATCACTAAAAAAAGAAAAGCGGTGTTAGACCGGGACTAAGTGAACATAGAACATGATGATGTGGAAGACATAAAGGAATGGTGTAGTGGTATTACCTCATCCACACTTCCTCAACTTCCTTGATGTTGTGCAAGATATAGAACATGAGGTCCTCCCACTCTTGTCGTGGCATGTTATAAGATTTCAAGGCCCCAGCCCTCCCACCTTGCGCATTTAATAGATGGAGCCTAGGTTGATACTTGGGCTCTTCTATATTGTATCGAGGCACCTTGTTATGCAGATGGGGAATGTGGTCTGGATAGTATGATGTCTTGAGGTCTGACACCTCCTGTAGGATAACTGGCTCAGCTATGGAAGCTTCAATCATAACTTTGTTTCCACATTTCTGTCGGAGCTGCTTGTTCTGTCTCTCAGGGCCATACTGCCAGCGATTCTGCACAGCCCCCCCTCCCCAACAATACCTCGTTCGCGAGGTGCAGAATGAGATGTGTCGTCGGACTAAAGAAGCCTGACGGAAAGATCTTCTCTAGCTTGACTATCAACTCCGGTGCCTTCTTATGCAATTTTTCAATCACGTCTTTACTTACTTCTTTAGCACAAAGTGTGCGGAAGAAATGGCTTAGCTCGTCAAACACTCGCCAGACATGCTCAGGGACATAGCCTCGAACCATCACCAGCATTATCCGCTCAATCCATACATGGTAGTCATGACTCTTCAGGCCGGCCACTTTGCCCGTTGAAAGATTGACTCCCTTACTTATATTTGATGCAGAAGCATCGGTGAACTTCAAAATGTGTTTCAGCCAGATAAGTACTTCCTTTTTTCTGGTGGTTTAAGGACAAAGTCAGCATCTGGCTTGAACCAGTTTTTTCGACCGCCTATGGGAGGCTTCATGCTCAGACGTGGTCTATCACAAATTCTCTATTGATCGGCTCTAGCTTTAATGCTATCCTTCGTCTTATCAGGAATGCTGAGGATCGTGTGGAAAGGGGACTCTGCCACATTCTTTTCGGTGTGCATCACATCGATATTGTAAGGAAGTTTGAGGTCCTTGAAATAGGGAAGCTGCGAGAAGGGGGTAATGTGAGTCCAGTTGTGCGTCTCACCATATCCCTCGAAGCCTTTGGCTTTGCCTTTGCCTTTGCCTTTGACTCTAGGCTGGAGAGCTTTTAGCTGAGCAAGAACATCTACCCCCGAAAATGTCTCGGTTACTTCATGAACAACCCGGCCTTTCGTGAAGTTCTTCTTGTCTTCCCTGTCTGGATGGTCTGGAGGGAGGAACTGTCGATGCAGGTCAAAGGCCACATACTTGCCACCCTTACTCAGCCAAATCATTCGCAGAGCCTGCATGCACACTGGGCATGGCATCTTCCCACTTGTACACCATCCACAGAATAGAGCATAGCCGGGAAAGTCATGCATGCGATAGTGCAACTAAACTTTCATCAAGAAATTTCTCTGCAGGTACCGGTCGTATGTCAACCTCGGAAATTACCAAGAATGGTGCAAAGCATCCACCAGCGGTTGCATAAACACACCCAATTACTTCCCCGGGTAATCAGGCCCTAGAATGATGAGCGACAAAAACATGGTCTTGCGTTCCATTAGGGCACCGGGAGGAAGATTGAGCGGAATTACAAACAAAGGCCAGCAGCTGTATGGATTGGATGACATACCATATGGATTCAACCCATCACCTGATATGGCTATGCTGACATTCCCAGCCTCGGCTGCTTCCTCGGGGTATTCTTCATCGAACGACTTCCATGCTTCCCCTTCCGATGGATGTACGATTTTTTTGGATTGTACCTTATACCTTCCTTGTGCCACTTCATCATTTTGGCAGACTCCTTCGTGATGAAAAGGCGCTGCAGTCTTTTTATAAAATCAAGATACCGAAGAACCTTAATGGGGATGGTTAGCTACTTTTTCTCACCATCCTCACCGACCACCTCAATGTACCGAGACGAACCGCACTGCCTACAGTACTTGTCATCGACATACTCGTGCCTAAACAAAAGGCAATTCTTCGGGCAAACATCTATTTTCTCATAATCCATAGAGAGTGCCTTCATGATTTTCTTTGTATCGTACATGATTTTCGGTAGTTCATGACCCTCAGGGAGGCTGTTAGCCCATACTCTCAGAATGCTTCAAAGCATTTCTGGCTACAGCCGTACTCAGCCTTGACTGCAATCAGTTGCGAGATGGCATCCAGCTGAGATATTTTCGCACCCGCATAAAGAGGTTTCTTCGACGAGGCCAAGACCTCCAAGAAGGCCTTTGCGGTTGCCTCTGGCTCCTCCGGTTCATTTTCTAAATGTGTCGCATTTGCCGTTTCTGCAACAATGACATCATCTAGCATGTCCCTGACCCCGTCGTCCTCATATCCATCGATGCATTGTCGCATCACCTCCTCTCTACCATGGTCCTACTCAGCTATGTGTATCGGCGGCATGTCAAAGTTTGGCATATATCCGTGCGTGCGAAGGTGCTCACTCATGTCCGTCTGATTTCTACGGTGACGTCTGGCACCTCTCGCACAGGGGCATGGTGGGATAATTCTCATTGGACGGCGGAATATCTGCTTCAAATACACATTGGTTTTCGTGATCCACTCTGATGTTACTCGATTTTGACGGATAAAACCACTGTACATCCACTGATTATCTGTCATCCTCTTCTTTTTTGCAAGCCACACACAATAATTAAGGATTCACTTAAATTAATCACATCAAATTTTCAGTTTCTACCGCGTTGAATCCACCTACATCTCTAATAGGTAAAGATGGGTCCTAATCCCACCCGAGGATGTGTAGATTGAGTACGTTCTCCATTCTACCCCGTTCCGAGACAAAATTTTGGCAGCACCTACCCGCTGTTCTCCAGATACACGTCTCGGCAAATAACAGAGAGAATGTGCTCTGGAGAACAATGGGGAGGCTCCGCTGAAATCCTGTCTCGGAATGGGGTAGAACATGGAGAACATACCCAATCTACACATCCTTAGGCTGTCCGTGGAAAATGCTGGACAATCCGAAAGAGTTGCGGTGATAAATATGCAATTGAATCGCAACACCTGGCGGCATTGCTACCCCCCTCCGGTACCCCGTCCCATCTAACCCTCACACAGACGACCGCCGGATCTACCTCTTTAACTTCCGCAGGACTGGGTCTGACCGGTGAACCTTTTCACCTGCTTGTCGTAGCCCAGACCATAGCTGCACCCCCCAATACCATCCTGGCCCAACCCACCCAAAGATACCCTCTGTGTCGGCCCGACGTGGCCGTTTCCCTCCTCCGGGACACGGCGGCAGCCACGTCGGCACCTGGAGGGGGGAAACGGACGCGTCGGGTCTACACGGAGGGGATCTTGCTGTGGGTCTAGCCCGGATGTTGCTCCCAAGTGTTCCTATGGGCTGACCTAACACAACCGGGTGGAGAGGTCCACTGGTCAAAGCCCGTCCGTGCAAAATCAAAGGGCTAGATCTCGTGGTCAAACGCTACAGGGTTAGGCGGGACGGGGGCCCTGGGGGAGGGATCGGGTAGCAATGCCACCGGAGCGTTGCACCTGGGCCTCATACATCCGGGGTGGTGTGGTGGCATGT
>NW_021224837.1:0-986 GCF_002162155.2 Triticum dicoccoides
GTCTCCGGGGTGTGCCCCCCCTCACGGATGGCACCGCCGCCGACACCTGGAGGGGGGAAATGGATGCGTCGGGTCTACATGGAGGGGATCTTACTGTGGGTCTGGCCCGGGTGTTGCTCCAAAGTGTTCCTATGGGCTCACCTAACACAACCGGGTGGAGAGGTCCACTGGTCAAAGCCCGTCCGTGCAAAGTCAAAGGGCTAGATCCCGTGGTCAAACGCTACAGGGTTAGGCGGGACGGGGGGCCTAGGGGGGTAGCAACGCCACCGGAGCATCGCACCGGGCCCTCATACTTGCGGGATGGTGAGGTGGCATGTCCAAAGAGGCGGCACGCGTCTTCAGGGTGTGCCCCCCCCCCCTCACAGACGTCGATCACACGGTAGTAGACCACTAGTAGAAAACGAAGCTTTAATACCGGTTCATAAGGGCCTTTAATACCGGTTCTGCAACCGGCATTAAAGAGTGGAGACTAAAGCCCCCCCCCTCTTTAGTACCGGTTCGTTACGAACCGCCACTAAAGGCCCATCACGTGGCCTAAGCTCGGGCCATGGTATGTGGGACCTTTAATACCAGTTGGTGTTACCAAGCGGTACTAAAGGTATTTTTTTTGAAAATTTTGGAAAAAAAATTGATTTTTTTCGGTTTTCAATTTTCTCAATTTTTTGTTGATTTAGTCTCTAATCGCCCCTCTTAACTACTCAGGTGTGGATCACTCATTCCAAATCGTCTAACTTCCCGACAGGTCACCCATCCTCTCACTCCCCCAGCGTGAGCACGCTTAACTTCGGAGTTCTATTCCCCCTACTTTCCAAGTCTGCACTTGTTGTTTTCCTGACAAATGTAAGCTGTAAATCCTATTAATCCTCAGCAGTTTAGCTTGAGCATTAGGTCACACATTTCACCGTTTGAGTGAAACTATTATTCAAAAAAACAGTAATTATTTAGTAACACTAATATTTCTTAAATAAGTTTGACCATAGTTTGAC
>NW_021224838.1:0-1363 GCF_002162155.2 Triticum dicoccoides
CCTCATACATGCGGGGTGGTGTGGTGGCATGTCCGAAGAGGCGGCACGTGTCTCCGGGGTGTGCCCCCCCACGGACAGCGATGTCAGGGTACTAGACGTTCTGCGGTAACGATGCGGTGTGAATATTATTAAACACTCGAAGCACGATCAAATCATGAGTTTTTTACACAACGTGGGCACATATGCTATAGGACAGATGGTAATTTTTCACAATTTTTGGTGATGGAGAAGTATCTGAACACTTCCCTCTATGCGGATTGCTCTCCGCGTGTCTACAACTGTGGCGGGCGGCCTCCAGGGGCTCGCATGCCGCCAAATCTTGCGTAGGCGGCCTCTCACAAGTCTGGAAGTGTTGTGGCAGTTGCAAAAGCACGGCACGCGTCTCCGGGGTGTGGCCCCCTCACGGACGGCGCCGCCGCCGGCCGTGCAGGAGGAAATGGACGCGTCGGGTCTACACGGAGGGGATCTTGCTGTGGGTCTGGCCCGGATGTTGCTCCAAAGTGTTCCTATGGGATGACCTACCACAACCGGTTGGAGAGGTCCACTGGTCAAAGCCCGTCCGTGCAAAGTCAAAGGGCTAGATCCCGTGGTCAAACGCTACAGGGTTAGGCGGGACGGGGGGCCTAGGGGGGTAGCAACGCCACCGGAGCGTCGCACCGGGCCCTCATACTTGCGGGATGGTGAGGTGGCATGTCCAAAGAGGCGGCACGCGTCTTCAGGGTGTGCCCCCCCCCCTCACAGACGTCGATCACACGGTAGTAGACCACTAGTAGAAAACGAAGCTTTAATACCGGTTCATAAGGGCCTTTAATACCGGTTCTGCAACCGGCATTAAAGAGTGGAGACTAAAGCCCCCCCCCCTCTTTAGTACCGGTTCGTTACGAACCGCCACTAAAGGCCCATCACGTGGCCTAAGCTCGGGCCATGGTATGTGGGACCTTTAATACCAGTTGGTGTTACCAAGCGGTACTAAAGGTATTTTTTTTGAAAATTTTGGAAAAAAAATTGATTTTTTTCGGTTTTCAATTTTCTCAATTTTTTGTTGATTTAGTCTCTAATCGCCCCTCTTAACTACTCAGGTGTGGATCACTCATTCCAAATCGTCTAACTTCCCGACAGGTCACCCATCCTCTCACTCCCCCAGCGTGAGCACGCTTAACTTCGGAGTTCTATTCCCCCTACTTTCCAAGTCTGCACTTGTTGTTTTCCTGACAAATGTAAGCTGTAAATCCTATTAATCCTCAGCAGTTTAGCTTGAGCATTAGGTCACACATTTCACCGTTTGAGTGAAACTATTATTCAAAAAAACAGTAATTATTTAGTAACACTAATATTTCTTAAATAAGTTTGACCATAGTTTGAC
>NW_021224839.1:0-2159 GCF_002162155.2 Triticum dicoccoides
ATTAAATACTCGGAGCGCGATAAAATCATGAGTTTTCTACATGACGTGGGCACATGTGCTATAGGACAGATGATAATTTTTCATAATTTTTGGTGATGGAGAAGTATCTGAACACTTCCCTCTACGCGGATTGCTCTCTGCGTGTCTACGACTGTGGCCAGCGGCCTCCGGGGGCTCGCATGCCGCCAAATTTTTCGTAGGCGGCCTCTCACAAGTCTGGAAGTGTTGTGGCAGTTGCAAAAGCACTGCACGCGTCTTTGGGGTGTGGCCCCCCTCACAGACGGCGCCGCTGCCGGCCATGAGGGGAGAAATGGACGCGTCGGGTCTACGCGGAGGGGATCTTGCTGTGGGTCTGGCCCGGATGTTGCTCCAAAGTGTTCCTATGGGCTGACCTAACACAACTGGGTGGAGAGGTCCACTGGTCAAAGACCGTCCGTGCAAAGTCAAAGGGCTAGATCCCGTGGTCAAACGCTATAGGGTTAGGCGGGACGGGGGCCCTGGGGTAGCAATGCCACCGGAGTGTCGCATCGGGCCCTCATACATGCGGGGTGGTGTGGTGGCATGTCCGAAGAGGCGGCACGTGTCTCCGGGGTGTGCCCCCCCACGGACAGCGATGTCAGGGTAC
The DNA here is from genome assembly GCF_002162155.2 of Triticum dicoccoides. Lineage (NCBI taxonomy): Eukaryota > Viridiplantae > Streptophyta > Magnoliopsida > Poales > Poaceae > Triticum > Triticum dicoccoides. Next base: position 626 of record NW_021224839.1, read on the forward strand.
TAGACGTTCTGCGGTAACGATGCGGTGTGAATATTATTAAACACTCGAAGCACGATCAAATCATGAGTTTTTTACACAACGTGGGCACATATGCTATAGGACAGATGGTAATTTTTCACAATTTTTGGTGATGGAGAAGTATCTGAACACTTCCCTCTATGCGGATTGCTCTTCGCGTGTCTACAACTGTGGCGGGCGGCCTCCAGGGGCTCGCATGCCGCCAAATCTTGCGTAGGCGGCCTCTCACAAGTCTGGAAGTGTTGTGGCAGTTGCAAAAGCACGGCACGCGTCTCCGGGGTGTGGCCCCCTCACGGACGGCGCCGCCGCCGGCCGTGCAGGAGGAAATGGACGCGTCGGGTCTACACGGAGGGGATCTTGCTGTGGGTCTGGCCCGGATGTTGCTCCAAAGTGTTCCTATGGGATGACCTACCACAACCGGTTGGAGAGGTCCACTGGTCAAAGCCCGTCCGTGCAAAGTCAAAGGGCTAGATCCCGTGGTCAAATGCTACAGGGTTAGGCGGGACTGGGGCCCTGGGGGTAGCAATGCCACTGGAGCGTCGCACCGGGACCTCATACATGCGGGGTGGTGTGGTGGCATGTCCGAAGAGGCGGCACGTGTCTCCGGGGTGTGCCCCCCCACGGACAGCGATGTCAGGGTACTAGACGTTCTGCGGTAACGATGCGGTGTGAATATTATTAAACACTCGAAGCACGATCAAATCATGAGTTTTTTACACAACGTGGGCACATATGCTATAGGACAGATGGTAATTTTTCACAATTTTTGGTGATGGAGAAGTATCTGAACACTTCCCTCTATGCGGATTGCTCTCCGCGTGTCTACAACTGTGGCGGGCGGCCTCCAGGGGCTCGCATGCCGCCAAATCTTGCGTAGGCGGCCTCTCACAAGTCTGGAAGTGTTGTGGCAGTTGCAAAAGCACGGCACGCGTCTCCGGGGTGTGGCCCCCTCACGGACGGCGCCGCCGCTGGCCGTGCAGGAGGAAATGGACGCGTCGGGTCTACACGGAGGGGATCTTGCTGTGGGTCTGGCCCGGATGTTGCTCCAAAGTGTTCCTATGGGATGACCTACCACAACCGGTTGGAGAGGTCCACTGGTCAAAGCCCGTCCGTGCAAAGTCAAAGGGCTAGATCCCGTGGTCAAACGCTACAGGGTTAGGCGGGACGGGGGGCCTAGGGGGGTAGCAACGCCACCGGAGCGTCGCACCGGGCCCTCATACTTGCGGGATGGTGAGGTGGCATGTCCAAAGAGGCGGCACGCGTCTTCAGGGTGTGCCCCCCCCCTCACAGACGTCGATCACACGGTAGTAGACCACTAGTAGAAAACGAAGCTTTAATACCGGTTCATAAGGGCCTTTAATACCGGTTCTGCAACCGGCATTAAAGAGGGGAGACTAAAGCCCCCCCCCCCCTCTTTAGTACCGGTTCGTTACGAACCGCCACTAAAGGCCCATCACGTGGCCTAAGCTCGGGCCATGGTATGTGGGACCTTTAATACCAGTTGGTGTTACCAAGC
>NW_021224840.1:0-1082 GCF_002162155.2 Triticum dicoccoides
CCTCATACATGCGGGGTGGTGTGGTGGCATGTCCGAAGAGGCGGCACGTGTCTCCGGGGTGTGCCCCCCCACGGACAGCGATGTCAGGGTACTAGACGTTCTGCGGTAACGATGCGGTGTGAATATTATTAAACACTCGAAGCACGATCAAATCATGAGTTTTTTACACAACGTGGGCACATATGCTATAGGACAGATGGTAATTTTTCACAATTTTTGGTGATGGAGAAGTATCTGAACACTTCCCTCTATGCGGATTGCTCTCCGCGTGTCTACAACTGTGGCGGGCGGCCTCCAGGGGCTCGCATGCCGCCAAATCTTGCGTAGGCGGCCTCTCACAAGTCTGGAAGTGTTGTGGCAGTTGCAAAAGCACGGCACGCGTCTCCGGGGTGTGGCCCCCTCACGGACGGCGCCGCCGCCGGCCGTGCAGGAGGAAATGGACGCGTCGGGTCTACACGGAGGGGATCTTGCTGTGGGTCTGGCCCGGATGTTGCTCCAAAGTGTTCCTATGGGATGACCTACCACAACCGGTTGGAGAGGTCCACTGGTCAAAGCCCATCCGTGCAAAGTCAAAGGGCTAGATCCCGTGGTCAAATGCTACAGGGTTAGGCGGGACTGGGGCCCTGGGGGTAGCAATGCCACTGGAGCGTCGCACCGGGACCTCATACATGCGGGGTGGTGTGGTGGCATGTCCGAAGAGGCGGCACGTGTCTCCGGGGTGTGCCCCCCTCACGGACGGCGATGACACGATAGTAGACTTTCTGCGGTAACGATGCAGCGTTAATATTATTGAATACTCGGAGCGCGATAAAATCATGAGTTTTTGACAGGACGTGGGCACATGTGCTATAGGACTGATGGAAATTTTTCATAATTTTTCGTGATGGAGAAGTATATGAACACTTCCCTCTACACGGATTGCTCTTCGCGTGTCTACGACTGTGGCCCGCGGCCTCCAGGAGCTAGCATGCCGCAAAATCTTGCGTAGACGGCCTCTCACAAGTTTGGAAGTGTTGTGGCGGTTGCAAACGCTCGACACGCGTCTCCAGGGTGTGCCCCCCCCCCCCTCACGAATGACGACC
>NW_021224841.1:0-12391 GCF_002162155.2 Triticum dicoccoides
GCCGGGTCTAGCCCTTTGACTTTCGCCGGACGGGGTTTGACTGGTGGACCTTTTCACCTGGTTGTCATAGCCCAGCCCATAGCTACACCCCAACACAGTCCCGGCCCAACCCACACCAATATTCCCTCCGTGTCGGCCCGACGTTGCTGTTTCCCCCCTCCGGGACACAGCGGCAGCGACGCCCGTGAGGGGAGGGGCACACCCTGGAGCCGCGTGTCGGGTGCCTGCGCCTGCCACCACGCTTCCACAACCGTAGGAGGGCCCACCGCAACACCTGGCGGCATTGCTACCCCCCAGGTACCCCGTCTCGTCTCCCCTCTCCATAACACGACGGAAGTGACGCCCGTGAGGGGGCAATCGATATATGTTTTCTGTACATAAGGCACATTTAAGTTAATCTAATTATTTTGGGAAAAAAAGGAAAAAAGAGAAAAAAAAATATGAAAAAAAATATTAGAAATCTATGCCTACGGCTATGCTGTCGGCATAGCTACGGCCACGGAAGGATAGAGCCATGGATCGATGATGTGGCGTATGGCGCGGATCGATGACGTGGCACCATCCATGGGCCAGGCCTATGCCGACGGCAAGGTTATCGGCATAGATATGCCACCCCACGGACCGGTGAGCATTTCGGATCGTTGACGTGGCGGATCACGCGGACCGATGATGTCGGCATAGCTATGCTAACCGCCTTGCTGTTGGCATCGCTATGCCAACGGCCACCGTTAGGCCCCGTCGGCGTAGGCTTCATGCCATCAAAGGATGTCGTCGCCCGGGTAGCCGGGCCCACAGATACGCCGACGACCGCCTCTATGCCGACCGCCGCCATAGGCATATTGATTGGGATGCCGACGGCCGATCTGTGCCGACGGCCCCCGTTGGCATAGGTGTGTGTATGCCGACGGCTTTTGTACGCCGACGTCCTGACCTGGGCCGTCGGGATACATCCATCTATGCCGACGGGGACCGTCGGCATAGAATTGGCCGTCGGCAATTGGGTAAATTCGGGTAGTGAAATAGGAGTTTCAGGTTAAAAGTTTAGACCAGCAGAGACACCTCTAGGCCAAGGGATTACAGATATGTTCTTCCCTGAGATGTGCACGAATTTTCAGGAGGTAAAAACGACAGCAGAGATCTCCCAGCCTATGGGCTTACATTATAGGTGGAGCGGATAAGATACACCCAGTTCGCGAAAACTCGATCTGTGTGTGTTAATTGACCCACTTGACACACATACAAAGTTGTGACAGCCTCTTGCCATTTCGACATAAGCAAGTCAGAAATAAAAAGGCAAGACACAAATTGCCATCCCATTGTTGGCACAGACCCGTACGTCAAGTACTTTTCGACGCACTTTGTACAACGTGATTTCGGCGACCTGTGCTTTCGGCCGTCAATCACACGTACGCACAAGCTGGCTTCTTCCTGGAGATACACACGTACTTCCTCCGTTCCGAATTACTTGTCTTAGATTTGTCTAGATACGGATATATCTAGTACTAAAATGAGTCTAGATACATCTGTATCTAGACAAATTCAAGACAAGTACTCCCTCCGTCCCAAAATTCTTGTCTTAAATTTGTCTAAATACGGATGTATCAAGTCACGTTTTAGTATTATGTACATCCGTATTTAGGCAAATCTAAGACAAGAATTTTGGGACGGAGGGAGTAATTCAGAACGGAGGGAGTAGCCAATACGATAAGGTAGCAACAGGCTAGGCACTACCCTGGTTGAATTTGGACATCAGCGGTCAAAAAGGACAACCTGGTGGTGCTGCCTTCCACGATGCCTCCCAAACTCTCACCCGAAATGTGCACTACTACTACAGAGTGGCTGCCTGGTTTCACATCCATTAGCAAAGACAGTCCAGGTTAACTGTCTTGTCTTTGCCAAAGTTCATGTTGAGGTTTCTCTCCTTTATTGAAGCAACCATCTTTACCTCAGGGCTATTGCTCCTTATAAGAAAGAGAAACGGCACAATCATATTGGCTGTAGTTCAATGCAACAACCATGTAATGGATGCAAAAATTAATGTACCTCAAGACCTATGTGCACTTATCCACTATGGAGGTGCATTGTGTCTGAAGTCTGAACCGCTTTCGTCCTGCCGTTGGAGATAAAAGGAACTCACTTGGACGAAAGGACTCCAATGCTAGCGAGCATAGTGAGCTAGGCAGGCCACATCAACATTCTCCATTTTGGATTATGTTGTTAGCCGTGTTTGTAAGATAAGTTTAGAGCAACAGGAGGGGCAAAGCCCTCCCGGTTCCACATTTTTATATATGAAACCAGAATAGTTCACAAAAAGGAAAAACAAAAGTTCAGTTTTGCAGCACTACACATAGCACGCTACATCCCAAGTTTTGCTCAAAAGGCAGGAGCAAAAGGGGAGCTGGAGTACGGACCCTATTACAGATGTTGTCTTGACTATTTTCTTAGAACCCAGATCAGCGTGGAGATTTCAAGCAGCAGAGACCATCTTCTCCGGCGCCGTTGCCTTGAACCTGGCCTTCTTCAAGGGGGAAGGTTCTAGGGATGGCGGCAGCAGTAGCTCCAGCGGGGTGGTCGGGCTGAGCACGGACAGTTTCTTGCTCCCAGCAGGCGGAGGGCTCCTTGGCTCATCAGTTTCGCCCAAGGAGAGCATATTAAGCACCTTAGCTGGATCTAGATGTGTCACCCCATCGACAGCCGGAAGGGGTTTTTGAGCAGCTGCGAGACCCACTGGGCAAAAGCCTCGATCTGGGGGAGGTAGTCCTTTTTGAATAGAATCATCCATTTCTTGATCATCGAGAGGATAAGCCTCCAAACCTGTTTAACATCATACCAGATAGCATTTTTAAACACATGCGCATTTCTAGTTTTCAAGATGCCCCACAGTATACAAGCACAAATGGAATTTAAAGCACATTTGTTCTTGCTAGCTGGCCAAAACCTTGCTACAGAAAGGTAGTCATGCCATACGAGAAAACCAAAGAAAGCAGACACATCTTTCCAGAAGTTTTTAGCTACCGCACAACTAAAGAAAAGGTGATCAATGCTTTCATTATCAGAACAAAATTCACAGGTCAAAGGTTTCCCCATCTTTCTCTTATCCAAATTATCTCTGGTCATCAGTTTGTTATGGGCCAAGAGCCAGAGAAAAATTTGAACTCTAGGTGGGGAGACCACAGACCAGACAGATGGTATATATATGGGCTGAACCCCTCTGAAGTTAATAATGCTGTATAAGGAAGTAGTAGTATACACCCCCTTGGAGTCATATTGCCAGATGAGTGCATCATCATTCCCATTGTAGGAGACACTACGAAGAATCTGTTCGATGCACATCCAGGAATCCAACAGCTTATCAGTAAAGGTCCTTCTAAAGGTCAGCTTAATGGTGTTACCATCCCACACATCAGATAGAGTAGCACAATGCTGGTCACAAATAGTGTAAATTGGCCAAAACTGGACAGAGAGGGGGGAAGTACCAAACCAGGTGTCTTCGCAGAAGTTAATCTTCTTCCCATATCCTACTTGCCATCTATAGCCAAACTTTAGGGCTTTACAGGCCCAGAGGACTCCTTGCCAGAATTTAGATGGGTTAGGGGTTTTACTGGCAAAAATATTTGGGGAGTTCTTGATATATTTCTTGTCAACTATACTCCTCCAAATTTTGCCTTCATCTACAATGTATCTTTTCACCTAGTTCGCCAAGAGACACAGGTTGACATCTCTAAGGTTGGGGACTCCCAAACCTCCATGCTCTTTTTTCATGCACACTAGGTGCCAGTTGGCTAGATGTAATTTCCTATTCCCCTCAAAATCATTCCATAGGCATTGAGCCAACCGAGTGTTAATCAAATCAAGTGCCCATTTAGGAAATTTGAAGAAGGAAAGAAGGTAAACTGGGATACTAGAAAGGCAGGCTTTAATAAGAGTAAGCCTAGCAGCATAAGACAGTAATTTTCTTCTCCAGCCAGCCATCCTCTTAAGGATTTTGTCTATAATAGGCTGGATGTCTTCTCTCCTCAACTTATCAAAGTGGAGAGGGACCCCTAGGTACTTTATAGGTAGCTTCCCTATAACACAACTAAAAATGTCAGCAAAAGCAGAAGCCCTGTCTGCATCCATTTCTAAGGTGATTAGTTCACTCTTACTATAATTGATCCTCATTCCTGATACTTGTTCAAAGCATTGAAGAATAGTTTTCATGTTACTAGCCTTGTCAAGGTTGTCTTCCAAGAAGAGAATGGTGTCATCTACATACTGAAGGCAGATGACCCCTCCAGGGAGAAACTTAGGGCAGAGCCCACTTACCACGTCACTTTGAGCAGCTCTATAAAGCATTCTGTAAGGACATCTACCACAAGATTCAAAAGTATGGGGAGACATGGTCTCCTTGCCTAAGCCCCTTGCCAATGACAAAGAAGTTGCCTTCTACACCATATTTTGACCCCTACAGATCCCCCATGAGTAATCTGTTTGATCCAATGGATACATTTGGGACAGAAATTTCTCCTGGAGAGGACCTCAAGTAGGAATTCCAGGTCTACCTTGTCAAAGGCCTTCTCATAGTCTAATTTAAGCACAACTTTAGGAGTTTTAGAGTTATGCACAGAGTGCAAAATCTCATGAGCAGTCACTACACTTTCTAAGATATACCTGCCTTTTATAAAAGCAGCTTGATTGCTAGAAGTAAGGAAATGCATGAGCTTAGCAAGTCTGTCAGTGAGGACTTTGGTGAAGATCTTAAAACTACAGTTAAGCAGGCTGATGGGCCTAAATTTCTTCATAGTAGTAGCATCCTTCTCTTTTGGGATAAGGGAGAGGATGGCAAAGTTTAACCTATATATATCTAGTTTGCCATCACGGAAATCATCAAAGAGGGCCATGAGGTCTTTTTTGATGACTCCCCAAAACTCTTGGTAAAACATAAAGGACAAGCCATTAGGCCCTGGTGCCCCATCAGAGTAGGAACCAAAAACTGCTTCTTTCACCTCCTCTTCAGAAAAAGGGGACTAGAGCATGTCATTGTCCTTATCTGAAACTTTATCAGTCTCATCAAAGAAATCATGCTTCAAGGTGAAACTTCTCTTATTCTCCTTTCTAAAGAGATCCTTATAAAAATTAGTAGCTACTTCTAGGATATCCTTAGTGTCCGTCACCACACCTGTGGGACCATCTAAGGAGTGAATCAAGGTCTTCCTCCTCCTTTGGTTGGCAACACCCTGGAAATATTTGGTGTTTCTATCACCTTCTAAAATATCTCTATCTCTAGTTCTTTGTCTGGCTTTAGTTTCCTCAACCAGCCAAATTTTTTGAAGCTCCCTATGGATATCATGCATTCTAGCAGTATCAACATCAGAGAGGGCACTAGTCTCTGCCTCAATATCAAGTGTGTCAAATTCCATGATGAGAGTGTTTTTAGTTTTCCTAAGTTCAGCTCCAATGTTCTTACTCTAGCCTTTAGCAAATTTCCTAGATCTTCTAGTCTTTTCCTGCCAAATGTCCAGAGGGGAGGTACTTTTGACAGGAGAGTTCCATTTTTAGCAGCCAGCTCTCTAAATTGTCAATGAGGAGCCACCACTTTTCAAACTTAAAACTAGAAACCCTAGGGACAGTGTCAACTCCTGAATCCCAAAGCAAAGGGGTATGATCACTGCAAACCCTAGGGAGTGCTTGGGAGGAGTTGAGAGGAAAAATCTCATCCAGCTCAGTGGAATTCTATCTATAGTGGACATCACAAGATTATCCTGGTTATTGGCACAGGTAAATTGTCTGCCTGACATCTTAATTTCTAGAAGGCTCCAAATCTCTATCCAAGCATTGAATTGATCACACCATTTCTGGTCCACTTTCCCGTTGTTTTTGTCACTATGATATCTGGTGAGATTGAAATCTCCCCCAATCAAGGTGGGTGTGTCAATGTCTAATAGAAGGGAGTGAAGTTTAAAAATGAACTCATCTTTGCCTTCTTCATAGGGGGAGCCATAGATAGCAACCACCCTAATTTTCTTTTGGGTAGATTTCAAAGTGAGAGTACAGGACACTGAGAATTTCTTGGAGTCCCATTCTAGAATGTCAAAGGTATCCAAATCTACCGCCATTAAAATCCCACCTACAGTGCCCAAGGCAGGGAGGTGATGCCATTCAAAACATCTATTACCACTAATGGATTTCAGAAAGGCAGTAGAGAGATCCTCCTTCTTGGTTTCCGGAAAGGCAATGATATTTGCTTTGGTTTTACTTAAAGTGTCAGTAATATGGGGCCTTTTACTAAAAGTGGCAATCCCCCTGATATTCCAAAAGAGGCATTTCATCTAGATCTTTTTGTCCTGGGGTGCTTGCCCCGCCCATACTTAGCTACGTGCGTCCACAGTGCACTGTGATCCAAATATTCACTACTGGGGTGCAGGGAGGGCTACAGTTATCTACATCATCTGATAGTAAATTGTCTGGAAGCTTTTGTTCTATGTTCTCAAGGATAGAATTAGCCTATGCACCCCCAGCTGAGCATGAGGGCTTCCTGTGAGTGGCAGAGGCAGCTAGGCAATTTTCTGCTTGAGGAAAATTAGTAGATCTAGGGTGACAGGTGGAGCCGTCATTAGTAACAACTAGAGCAAAGGGATCAAAACCAGTACCACTAGGGTGCTTTGCAATAGAGGTAGAATGACATAGGCTATCTACAGAAACATCAACACAACTAGGGTGACAGCCATAGCTATCATTGATATTACTAGTGGTGGGAAGATCTTCCCCTACTTTAGCTAGAGAGCTATCAATTTCCACTCCTATTTGATCAGCAATACTCAAAAATTTAGGATCATTTAAGTGATCAAAAGAGTTTTTAAGAATAGATCCTTTAACTGAAGCTTTGTCTTTCCCAAGATTCTGCACAGCTTTGTTGTCCATGGCTATTTCTAGCATAGTCCTTCCTCCGAGATCAACCCTGGTGCTCCTCCTTTCTGGAATGATGGGCCCCCAAGTGGCTCTCCCTATTTTTCCCTTTGGTGGGCCAGTGGGCACAATCACCTCAGCCTGTGTAACTTGCTCTTCTATGTCTAGATCAGATCCCTCGGAATCAGTGAGCTCCATTTCCCTAAGGAGAGAGTAGCAGTTGTCATTTGAACTAGGTTCATCCATCTGTTGCAGTTAGGCCAGAGCAGCCTGTCTGTTGTTGAGTTGAGTTTGCCCAGTAGAAGTTGAGTCCCCACTGAGAGAGGCAGAGGCTGAAGAGTTGGGTGTCCCCCTTGTGGGGCCATGTATGAGGTTGGCTCATCACTGTGGGTGTTAGCACCAGTGTTATTGTTCTCCTATTACAAAGCTTCTTCTCCAATGGGCGGTTCAGTGGGGATCTCAACAGAAATCCTCACATTGTACAGGTGCTCTCCAATCACAAAGAGCCTTTCTGCAGGAATGAGTGAGAAGTCTCTGCATCTAATTTTTATCCTGACCACCTCAAAAAAGGATCTGAAATTGCGTTGCCAGTCAACATCTAGCAGGGTGCCAAAGGCAGAAGCAAATTGTTAAAGTACCCCCCAGTCTGTCCAAGTTGGGTCTAGGTTTTCCAGCTTCAACCAAACTTGTTGTAGTTCAGCAAAGTACTCCCAGTCACCCTTCCAAGTTTCCACTTTAACAGTATCCCCATCCACTGATGGCAGCCCAAACATTGGGTAGCCAGCCACCTGCTCCACAGGGATGTGTGGTGGGAACTTGACTAAGTGTGTCCACTCATCTAGTTGTATGATCTGCTAGGGCCAAGTGGTCTTGTAGATTGCTGAGAAGTTTTTAGCGAGTTCTTCTTTGGAAATAGCACCAGACTCATTGTACACCACCCCTACATTATTCATCAGCCCAACATGCTGAGTTGACATCAGGAACATCAATCAGATAGTATCCAAGACCTGTGGCTGCACTTCCTACATATTTTGCAACATTTCTTAGCTTTTTCTTGATGGGACAGTCATCAACTGCATGAGTCATCATCTTACAGATGAAGCAGTAGCTTTGCTTAGTGCACTTCTCTCTGAAATGTCCCGGCTCTCCATAGTTTGTACAGATTCCATCTTCATATGGTTCATCATTCCTAGCAGGGGGAGGGTTCCTATCCTTTTGTTGATTCCTATTCTGTCTATTCGCCCCCTTGTCTCTCCTGTTGGATTGTGAAGGATTCCTAGTTACATTAGGATCACTAGCCTCAGTTCCAGATCCATTCCCCACTCTTTGCTGCTACTGCTGTCCTGTTGGTTGTTGTTGCTGCTGTCCACCTTGCTGGGATTCTTGCCCTAAATCTCCGACTGTTGTCTGAGGGTTTTGGCTCTGATCAGGCCAATCCATTGGGTTTTTCCACTAGTTAGATTGCGGCTGGAAGAAGGGACCTGGATAGCCCCATGGCGGAGGGCCCTGGAAACCAAAACTGGGGACAAATTGCTGTGGAGGGCCAAACTATGGGTCAAATCCGAGAGGCGGCCAGTTACCTTGTGCCATAGCGGGTTCAGAGGGTGGGGGAGGACGCTGAAGACGTTGCTCCACAGAGGCAGATCGATTCCAGTTGTTTCTTCCGCGCCCTTGGCCGCGCCCATGATTGCCAGCCATGTCTTGGATCTCCACAAGAGTTGGCTTCTGCCCCACCCAAGTGCTATTCGCAAGCGATATGGTGGTGGTTGGGAGGAGCGGAGGTGGCGAACTAGGAGCGGTGGCGGGGAAGCAATCGGCGGCGTAGAAGGCACGCGCACTGACCAGCTCCTTGCGGATCCATACATGAATGGAGTGGGTTGGAACCCTGGGCATGGCTTGATGTAGCCCAAAACGTGGCCGGTTGGCCCGGTCAGCAAACATGTCGGACCCCACATCCCAGTCAGCCATCCCGCTGCGCGGCCACGATGGAACCCGTCTCTTCTCACTGATAGGAAGGCCAGGACCAACCGGAGGAGGCCCTCCCCCAGCGGCAGAACCCAGAGCCTGCTCGCTGACAGGCGGGCCCCAGGCGTGGATGTTGCTCTGTTCCGCCATGGATGCAGGTGCCTGTGGCGGTGAAGACGCACGCGACGCCGACGGCAGCCCGCAGACGGGAGGGCCACCCCCAACCCCACGGCCAGAGGTGGAGAAGAGGGCGCGGGGTCGATGAAGGCCACCCGCCGTGGTAGTCGGAGCTAGGTCAGGCTCGGCGGCGCGGCGGAGTGGGGAATCGACGGCGTCCCATCCACCTGCTGTCGAAGAAGCTCTGGCTGGCTCAAAATCCAGGGCGAGGGAGGTCACCACCAAGGCTGAAGCTCCCAGAACGTGACCCAGCGCGCCCGCTGCTCTGGATCTGGAGAGGAGAGTTCCGCAAGCGCCCATGAAATCGCATCTACTCCGGGCGGCATGCGGCCACGCTCTTCATCGTTGGAGTGGCCAGCGATAGCTATCGCTAATTTCCTTCTCGCCTTCTCCACTGAGCGCGCCCGCGCCAAGATTGAGGAGCGCCGTCGTCGTGGCTCCTCTCCTCTCTGCGCATCTCCCGCCTCTCCATCCGCCACGGGGCATCGCGCGCCCCCGGGGAGTGGGAAGGCGGGCGCAGGGAGTGGCGACGGAGGCGGACGTGTCGCAGAGAGGGGGCTGCGGTGGTGGAGGGAGGCGGATTCCGGCGAGGTGGAGAGTTGCGGCGAGGCGGAGCGGAGCGGGCGAGGGGCGAGGGGTGAGGAGCATTTCAAAATCAAGAAGAACTACAAAGTTCGCATGAACTTTCGCCTTTCTGCAATTCCCCGTCTGTGTACTGTCCCGTTTTGCCACGCTGAACAAGAGCTTTGAAAAGCAAATTCGGTCTGCGTGCTTCATCACCAAAAGTTTTTTTCCGAAAGAGGGATAACCCCACCCTCTGCATAAGGGCGTTTCATGCAGTCATATCTATCTATCTATCTATCTATACCTCTATATCTGTCTATCTATCTATCTATCTATCTATCTATCTATCTATATCTATACCTCTATACCTATATATACCTATACTAATTTGTGACTCTCTAGAAATTGCCACGTTAATGGCTGCTCACATGTTATGGTCGTGTGAGTCGTACTCACGTTGGCCTCCCCAGGTTTTCCTCACAAAGAAAAGGGATGGAATGGGAACCTCTAAAAAAGCTTCTCACGGACCTAAAAGAAACTAAAAGAAAAAAGATGCGTGAAGAGATAAGGCCCACACACGCTGATCCACCATGTTTTCCTCTTCCCGTATAAAAACAACCTGAACCAATCTTACGCCATGGAGACCAAAAACCACCATGGACAGATCTCAACCACACGAAGTGATGTGGTCGCTCTAAACTCTGAAGGATGACATCGTTGACAGCCAGATCCTACCCTCGCCTGAACCTTTGATCTCGCTGTGTCCTCGATTGAGAAGACCGTCGTCGCTGCAACATCGAAGGTGAAGATGTTGTTGATAAGGTCTCTATGATGGTGGTCATCGACCGTTTGTTGGACGCTCCTCAACACAGGACGGCAGGTGATGGTGCTGCTCCTATGCACCTAGGGCAATGGTTCTGCTAATATCTGGTGTGAGGCAAGATGCAAGACTTCATACACATACACAACGCAAAGGGCAAAACTGGAAATTGCCCCACCAACATGTAGGTATCTTTCTTTTCCATAGGCCTTTTGATTTCTCTAAACCATTGAGCAAGCCATGTAATCTGTAGTTGTTTAAGTCTTTATTTCATCTTTCACTTTGTGGGTATTATGCACAACACAGGAGGCATCATATATTGAAGTGGTGTGTACTGTATATGCGTACAAGAAAATTACTTTTGGCTGTTGACTCTGCAAGTACTAAAGAAATTTTGAACAAGAAATTTATAGTTGACGTGGTTACATTTTTTTCTTGCCAATAATACTTTGATGGACTGCTCTAGAGCAAGCAGCAGCTAGATCAGTTCATTTTCTCCTGTTGTACTTGGATCTGATTTCTTTTAATCACATTCTATTCCTAAATATTTCATGGTCAGGTCACTCTTTTAGATTTATTTCGAAGATTTGTTCTTCTCCTTGGGCTATCCCTTGAATATTCTAATACCAGAATTAACGTAGTTGCCGACGGCCTCATCTATGCCAACGGCCCCCGTAGGCATAGATGGATATATCCCGACGGCCTAGGGCAGGCCGTAGGCGTAGAAATGCCGTCGGCATATGTCGATCTACGCCGACGGGGGCCGTCGGCATACTACCGCCGTCGGGACCTCTAGAGGTATGCCTACGGGGGTCGTCGGCATACTACCGCCGTCGGGACCTCTGGCGGTATGCCTACGGGGCCGTCGGCATAGATGAGGCCCGCCTACCTGGTCAGTAGCGACCATTTGACGGCGTCGGAACTATGCCGACGGGGCTAATGGTGGCCGTCGGCATAGCCGTCGGCATTGAAATCGAACAGAAAAAGGGGGGAAAATGAGACAAAAACTATGCCTACGGCTTAGCCGTAGGCATAGGGCTACCACGAGCTACTAGAGGGCGCCACGTGGGGCCCATGCCTACGGCTAGGCCGTCGGCATAGACTGGCGTAGATATGTTGACATCACCGATCCGCGCCGCCTCCACATCATCGATCCGAGGGGGAGGGGTCTGTGGTGTGACAAAGATATGCCGACGGCATAGCCGTCGGCGTAGGCCTGGCCCATGCCCTCTATCACGTCATCAATCCGCGTGCATCGCCACGTCATCGATCCCTGACCGTGTGCGCAGCTATGCCTACGGCCTTACCGTAGGCATACCTGCCGACGGCTATGCCGTCGGCATAGGGCTGGCCCATGCCCTCTGCCACATCATCAATCCACGTGCATCACCACGTCATCGATCCATGGCATTGGAGCTCTGTGTGCGCAGCTATGCCTACGGCCTTACCGTAGGCATACCTATATTTCTATTTTATTTTTATTTTTTTGCTATTATTTATTATTTTCTTCTTTTACAATACAAATGTTCCTTGTCTAATAAAAATCATACCCCAATAGTATATCGATAGCCCCCCTCATGGACGTCGCTGCTGCCGTGTCACGGAGGGGGGAACTGGTCGACATCGGAGGGAATCTGGTTAGAGGGTGACCTTCGGGGCGTAGCTATGCCACCGAAACATCGCACGACTCCTGATGCATGTGTGAAAGTGTTGTGGCATGCGTAGACACCCGTCTTGGGGCTCCGTGGTGTGGCCCCCCTTGCACGTACGGCAGCGCCGCCATCACTTGGAGTGGGAATCATGCGGGTGCGGTAGAACCGAAGGGAATCTAGTGGTGGGTTGTGTCTAGACCGTGTTTGGTGATGTTTCTATGGGCAGACCTGTTCCAACCAGGTGGAAAAGACCACTGGTGAAAGCCCGTCCGGCAAAAGTCAAAGGGCTAGATCTCCTGGTCAACTAGGATTCCGGGTGACCTTCGGC
>NW_021224842.1:0-738 GCF_002162155.2 Triticum dicoccoides
ACGCCATCACGGTAACTAAGCCTCGGCCGATGACTTCATCTCCTTCCCTTTTACTATGCATCCCTGACGCCCTACATGTTTTTGCTGCGCGCCGCCAATGTTCTATGCACTCTCCTGCACTTCGTGGACGGAGAGTTGATCGATATTGCCAAGGCAAGAATCATTCAACCGGGCATCCACGTGTTCCACGGTACTCCGACGCCACCCACCATGTATAGGGTTCAACTGGTTCGGGTGCTGCGGGGCTGCGACGACTTGTTACCTTCGTATCGACCCCCTGGGGCCGACGAAGATGATGTGAGGACCCTCAGTGCCTGCATAAGCTGGAACATGCTTTGGCCGAAGAGCCAGATTCGTTTGGGGGCGGGGACACCACCCCACAGACAACACCGCCAGTCGTGCCGACGCCAAGCCATGGCAAGACCGCCGCAACGCTACCGCCGCCAGCTGATCCGGACATGCATATGGCACACGATCCGGACGACGACGGCGATACATTTACCAACGTCGATAAGTACTTCAACGAACATGGGTACGGTGACGAATTCTTGGGGCCTCCTTCTCAAGAACCCAACCCTACAAAAGACGATCGCGATCTAGATGGTACCGCGGAGAAACCCAATTGCAACAGGCGTCGTCTGGCGCTCAGTTCTCAGGAGACGCCTCCAGCTGCCGCCTTGACCGAGCCTCAGATATCCGAGGTGTGAAATATTATCAGCCCCAACACACTCAAGAAGG
>NW_021224843.1:0-903 GCF_002162155.2 Triticum dicoccoides
TTTAATTCTTAATTTCTTCATATAAGGAAAAAGGAATAGCACTCACACTAGCACCTATGTCACATAACCCATGATAACAGTGATATCCTATCTTAACTGAGACAATGTGCATGCCAACGACTGGTCTATATTTATCCTTTTTATCAGGTATAGCAATTCTAGAAGCTTCATCACAGAAGTAAATAACATGCCCATCAATATTATCAACCAGGAGATCTTTAACCATAGCAACACTAGGTTCAACTCTAATTTTTTCATCTGGTTTGGGTGTTCTAATATAACTTTTGTTGACCACAGTTGAGACTTTAGCATGTTCCTTTATCCTAACAGGGAAAGGTGGATTTTCAATATAAGCAGTGGGAACAACTGGATCAATATTGTAAATGATAGTTTCTTCATTAGCTTTTACTGGTTCTTTAACTTCTTCTTTAATAGGTGGGCGATATTTAAACCACTTCTCCTTAGGGAGATCAACATGAGTAGCAAAAGATTCACAAAAGGAAGCCACTACCTCGGATTCAAGTCCATATTTAGTGCTAAACTATTGAAAAGCATGGATATTCATGAAAGATTTAACACAATCAAACGTAGGGTCAATACATGACTCTTTACCTTCGTCCAGTTCCCAATCTTCAGAGTTGCGTTTAATTCTTTCTAAGGGACCGACCGGAATTCAATAGTTTTCTTCATAAAAGAACCAGTATAAGAAGTATCGAGCATGGATTGATCATTGTGAGAAAGCCGAGCATAAATTTTTTGAATAATTTCTCTTGAGAGATCATGATCGGGGCATGAATATAACATTGACTTAAGCCTCCCCCAAGCTAGAGCAATACTTTCTCTTTCAGGGGTCCAAGAATTATATATATAATTCCGATCGCGATGAACTAGATGCGTAGGATA
>NW_021224844.1:0-391 GCF_002162155.2 Triticum dicoccoides
CTTGTCTTAAGGATCACCAGGAGCCTTGTGAACCTCATCAGTACTAAGGCAAGCCACAGTGACATTTTCATGGTGCCACTTCAATATTTTTGATTTTCATACTTGAACTTATGAATATTGATGCATTTAAATTAGTTATATAATAAATATATATTGTTATATGCCCTCTAAGTTAAAATGCTTGAACTTCAGTATGTTTGAAGTAAATGTTGTTGGTAAGATAATGAGAACTTAGTTGCGAGAGTTAAATAAATAATATGGTCGTATAATTTGATGAGTAGTTTAAATATTATTTTGCATGAGGTATAATGATGGTTATTGTTAGAAATAGTTCTGGTATGAGTAAAGAGAGGTTTTAACCAGTTTAGTAGCATGAGTTTATGTTGGCTCC
>NW_021224845.1:0-868 GCF_002162155.2 Triticum dicoccoides
GCATGATGAGTTGCAGCTGGTACTGTTGAAGCATGCCAGTCTTAAGTCAACTGTATAACCTCAATACTAACGAGGATCAAGTCTCGATCCCGTTCGTTTCCCGTTCGTGCTGCCACATGCTTTCTGCAAAGAGTGCGGTTTAGTAAGTTGTAAACCTCTTTCCTTGTACACACCAAACAGAGGGACCGCGATGAGGGTTCCATGGCCCTGGATTAAAACCCGTCATCCGGTCAGGGGGCATGGGTGTTTCCGGTTGGGACCGAGAGGGGGGCACCCTTACAGTGCGCGATATAAATTTGATCCCATGCTATTCGAGGTTGTGGCCTCCCCGTCTTAAGGTTTTCTTGAATGTTGCCAAGGGTGATTCCTGGCAACGGAATGTGGAATGGGTGTGTACTGGTTAGACGTGTTTCTTCTAAAACACCGTAAACGGAACTAGTCCTTATGACTACCGAAATCCGTTGGCTGTGGTTAAAGAGTACAAACTCTGCAAAGTCAAACCCATTCGAGTATCCATGTCCACGAGCAAGGACTTGGACATCATCTCAGTGTCAGTGTCAGCCTCAGTGTCAAATCTCAGTGTCAACCCCAGTGATAGTCTCCGGGGAATGAACATGAAACCAAGAGTGGTAAACTCGGTTGAAGGTTATTAATGTGGATGGACTAACCAATTGATGATTGTATGCTGAGTATTTCCTTGCGATGATTTAAATTCATGAGCTACTTAAATTCGAATGATAAACTATAAGCCCTTTATGTGATGTCGCTCCGACGTCCAGCTGTGGCATTATTGTTATTTACTTTTGATGTAAGCCCTTTATGTGATGTCGCTCAGACGTCCGACTGTGGCATTATTGTTATTTACTTT
>NW_021224846.1:0-612 GCF_002162155.2 Triticum dicoccoides
GTAAGCTTCTCCCTTTTTAGTATTTTTCTTTTTCTAATTTCTGACATTTGTTTTGATTTAAATAATATATTAAATCATTTATTTAACTTATGCCAATTTTTGCAGGAGCTAGATATATTATTCTAGAGCTCCTTTATAAATGGCATAATATTTGGACATATATTAATATATATAAATAATATATTTCCAATGCAAATATTTATGCATTAATTCCAAATGCCCAAAATAAATACCTATGAGCTCTTAAAAAATATTGGTTTGATTTTTATCTTTGTCCAATATTTTCAGAGAGCAACATGAGCATTTTCTTGGACCCTTTTGGAGAAATTTTTATTTGGGTCATTTTTCAGAAATGATTCTGAGGGTTTCACAAATCCCCATTTCAAATTAAATGGAAATTTAAACATGATGCACACACTCTGATGCATGACTAGCTAGGGTGTGACAACTCACCCCCACTCAAAAGAATCTCGTCCCGAGATTTGGGTTCCTCCGGGAAGAAGGCGGGATACTCAAGTCGAAGACGATCCTCCCTTTCCCAAGTTGCTTCATCCTCAGAATGATGCGACCATTGAACTTTGAGAAACTTGATATTATGACGTCGGGTGGTAC
>NW_021224847.1:0-4379 GCF_002162155.2 Triticum dicoccoides
GAGAGAGAGAGAGAGAGATCAAACACATAGCTACTGGTACATACCCTCAGCCCCGAGGGAGAACTACTCCCTCCTCGTCATGGAGAGCACCGGGATGATGAAGATGGCCACCGGAGAGGGATTGCCCCCTCCAGCATGGTGCCGGAATGGGTCTAGATTGGTTTTCAGTGGTTACTGAGGCTTCTGGCGGCGGAACTCCCGATCTATTGTGCTCTTCGGTAGTTTTAGGGTATATGGAGATATATAGGCAGAAGAAGTACGTCAGGGGGGCCATGAGGGGCCCACGAGGGTGGAGGGCGCGCCCTAGGGGGGTGGGCACGCCTCCTGCCTCGTGGCCTCCTCGTAAGTCCCCTGGCATGCACTCCAAGTCTTCTGGGCTTCTTTCCTTCCAAAAATGAGTTCCGTGAAGTTTCAGGTCAATTGGACTCCGTTTGATTTTCCTTTTCTTCGAAACCTTAAAACAAGGTAAAAACAGAAACTGGCATTGGGCTCTGGGTTAATAGGTTAGTCCCAAAAATGATATAGAAGTGTATAATAAAGCCCATAAACATTCAAAACAGTAGATAATATAGCATGGAGCAATCAAAAATTATAGATACATTGGAGACGTATCAACAACCACCGGTGGATGGGAACCTCGCCATTTGGTCCGCCTCACTATAGTGAGCAGGAAGACGGTTCTCTTCATCCCCCGCTCTCGGTGACGATATTGTCAACAATGTGTCCGACCGATTGGACCTTTACTATGCCTTGTTAATGTCATTGCATAAAGGATTGCCACCTAGAACCGCCGATGCCTTAGGATGCAAAAAGGATCGCCATGAGTAAGAAGACAAGAGGAGACCAAGTCAACACCAGCTACGAGGAGCCACCTTCACCCCATCACTTCAACATGCGTGAAGTTGTTGAAGATTCTACAGGCTCAACCCAGATCGTTTCGTCAAAATAAGAGACATAGCAACACCTGAGGAAAACTTAGAAGACTGCACGAGGCATAAGCACGACTACCAAGTCCGAGAACCCCTAGGGTAGGATGAGTCGTGTACCCCCATATGCGTAGTCGAGTCCGTGTGATGGTTTGAATGGAACCACATTATGTGTTGCTTGTTTTTATTTGTTTGTGGTTTGATATAAGTCGCACATTTGCCCTAGGAAGCTTGTACGTGACTATATCACCTATGATGTCTTAATGGAATTGTGTGTGGCCTTTACGACACTTGTTTATTTACACTTAAACCATAAAACCCCCTTTAGGCATCCCCCCTTCTATGCTACTTCTCCCTCTCATCTCTGAAGACAAGCAAGACAAAATGCACTAAGGATTCCACCTCGGCAAGCAACTGACACCGAATACTTTTGCTACGGCCTCCTCGACCAGGTGCAATCCCGTAGTATTACCCCTCATGACTGGAAATCCCATCCCTAGACCCTTCGAGACTTCACGAGATACCCCAGCTCGAGTCCTTAGCCATGTGCTTAACCCACAGAATTGCAAGAGGACCAGTTAAGCCTCTGTAAACCTTGCACAGCACTGGGTTCATTATGGAACTAGCGGACATAGTGAACAAGCACATTATCATCCTAATATAGCACCAGAACTGACGATGCCATAGGGAAGACCAGTTTGAGGATATAGGAATAGAGGACAAATGACTTGATCAGTTTATATCAATGACTTTGATGAATTATATGAGACTATTTGGTGGATTATGAGGCTTTCATGTTGGCAGATGAACTTGGTGGGATCATGATTATGGAGTAGCATAACTTTCCTTACCCTTGAGTAAACTGGCTTTAGTAGGACAATTATGATCGCAAGATGGAATTCTTGGAAGTATATGGATTTAACTTAGCCATGGGATATTGATAGGAGACAGTTAATATCACGTAAATGACTTGGGGGAAACATGTAGGAATTCTAGTTGGACATGAGATTTGGATTTAAATAGGTGATCCTAGTTGAGTATAGGTGGTGAGTAAGTCTACATGGTTCGGAGTAAATTGGATTTAGAATGATGATCTCGATCATGATACCATGTTTCTTGGAGGACAACAAACTAGGAGATTGGATTAATTGTTGGAGTGGATATAAGCTTGACCTTGGAGTTTACCTGACCATGGAAGTTGGTGGACTTACTATAGTAGAGACAACCCTTTCAAGTATTTGGGGATTATATGGACTTTAGGAGATCATGTGGAACACCATAGACACTAGGATTTGTAGAATTAAAGGATTATGTAGTGATTAATGGAAGTTAACGGGTTGTTGGAGTTGATTCATAGGAAGGAAACAAGATTTTGGAGTGGCATACGACGTGTTTCCTTAGGATAGAGATACATTAACATGGACCTTGGAAGAATAGGATGAGCACTTGGATTGTTATGTTTTATTCGCGCTTGGAAGCTTGTATGCTCTGCCCATGGATTTTTAGGGGTAGCCATACATATGAGTTTGGGGATCGTAGACATATATGGTTTTGTTAGACCTCCTGTCGGGAGTCACGAGAATATGGATCACATGAGTGATGATTGGATTTGACCTATACGAAATAATGCTTTTCGTGGTATAAGGTTATTTGTTTGAGGGACTAGATAGACAATTGGCATCTCAGGAATTGTGCTCAAGGATAAGATAAACGTTCACTCGCACCCTAGAATCCTTGAAACCCTTAAGCCCTACCAAGCTACAACATGGTCGTATCATGACCATGGTTCTTGACTCTATATCGAGAACACCTTGGGCCATACTCAACCGTTACCACCACCAATGCCCCAGCCTACCTTATGTACCCCATGAACAGAAACTTCATGGAGTACTTGGTCACATTGATTGTCACTTTTACTTGGTGACCTACTCATCTAACTGAAGATGGAAGAAGAATCATTCAGCTGGTTAGGAAACATGTGAAGACCGCCATGCCAAGGAGGAAGAACTATCTTCAAGGAGTGAACTTTCTCGTCGAAGACCAGGCGTATCTGCAAGCCACTTCTCTCAAAGGAACCAAGCATTTCCATGTCAAAGGGAAGCTCACACCAAGATTTACCGGCCCTCTCCAAGATCACTGCAAGACGAAGAATAGACAGCTACCAGCTAGAGTTACCACCTGAGTCACCCACTGTGCACAACATTTTTCCACATAACACCACTCCGAAAATGTTTCCAACTTCCTAACTAGTCTAGTCTCTACAAGGACATCGATCACCGAGCCATCAACCTCCAGCCCAATATGACCTATGCGAGAGACCCCAATTGCAACATGGACCAAGCAGGACGTCATACACGAAGCCACGCCATTGAGTACTTCAAGGTTCAATGAAGCACCACTCGGAAACACAAGCAGTATGAGGACGTGAAGACTACCCCAGGTCCAGTTTTTGTATTCCTTTCCACGCCTAGTTTGGGAATCTCGGGGATGAGATTCTTGTAAGGGGGGTAGGTCTGTCACACCCTGATTTTCATGCCACAACACTTAAGCTAATGATAAAGTGTGGTTTGACAAAAACTTTTGCATTATTTGGCTTTTATTTTTGAGTTGGTTTTCTCTTTGTATTTTTCAAGTGCTCTTTAAAGTCCACACAACTCCACCTTATATAACTCATATCCTTGCCCCAAGCTTCTGCCCAATGATCATGCCATGTGTATAGAGCAATATAGTATTTTCTTACAAAAATAATTTGGCCAAAAGTATTTTCTATAATTAGTTTTCCAAAACCCCCTGAATTGAGGTTTGCACTGCAAGTACTTGATTTGGGGTGTGAAAAATATTTCAAAAGGTATATTTGAATCCTATTAGATATAGGACTCCCATAAACCACAAAAATATAATTTTAAAAGTTATTTTACTATTTTATTTAAAAGCTTTTTCTTAAGGCCAGAAATGGTCTTTAAAAGGGAAAAATATTTTATTGTTTCAAAAATATTTGACAAAAATCAGGGAAACTCAGTGGACATATATTTTCCATATATAAGAGTTTCAACACATGGTCATGTTCAAAATATTGGACAAAACCTCCCAAAACCATTTATGCCCATTTCAAGGATTTGAAATATTTCTACAGGAAATATTTTCATAAAAATCCAGTGAAAATCCAGCAAGTCACAAATGCATATTGTGATCACCTTGCAAAGCCTCATATCAATCAAGGTCATTTTGGCTCACCAAAATGCCCCAAAACCCTCTCTGACCAGAATCAAATTTGAACAACTTTGTACTACCAACTTTCTCTCCTTGATCCCAACTTTTGTCAGAATATTCACATGACCAAATGAGGCTACTACACCAAGTGGTGCATCAAGGGGAAGTGATTTGCTCAACTAGATCTACACAAGTTCATTTCTGCTAATTTCTAGGGTTTGCCAAAGTTACATTAGCAAACTC
>NW_021224848.1:0-5107 GCF_002162155.2 Triticum dicoccoides
CTCCCCCTCTCCCCCCGATCTGCTGCTGCCGCTGCTCTCGTGGGAGAGCGATCTCGCGTCGCGCCGTAGCCGCCGGAATCCGGCCGCGCAATGCCGTGTCCTCGCCGGATCCCGCTCGACGGGCTTCCGGGCGAGCGGGCAGGAGTAGTAGGCAGGTAGGTAGCCATGCGCGGCGCGGCGCCGTTCTGATCGGGAGGGAGATCCGACGCCCCGGTGGCGCGATTTCGGGTTGGGTGTGACGCGCCACGACAGAGCCTGAGGAATCGGCCGGATGTGTTTGCTTTATTCCTGTGATGATTGATTTGTAGTGCAATTCTACAAGCATGGATCGGCCCGTTCGTTTCTAACCGGCAGAATCATAGGTCGTTCGACGCTTGCTTTGGTGCGAATTATGATCATCGGGCTAGATACCCTCGGATTCAATGGTGCTCCTTCCAATTATTTGCTAGTAGAAATGCAAGGTACTGCTGTAGATTCCTTGCTGCGGCGCCACACACACTTGGACCGGTTAATTAAGCCCCTGAGATAGTAACCGTGTGCAACTGTTTGGTACATTCCTCATCCGATTACTTGTCGTTATGTCCCACTGGCTGACTCTCTATGGCCGTTGCCTCTCATCTCTGATGTAAGCTTAGTAACCGCGTAATAACCATGGGTTACATTTCTTGTGCATCTAATTACCTGTCGATGCGTTTAAGTTGTGAACACGCCATTGGCTAACTATCCGTGGCTTTGCCGTCTGCTTTTGGTAATGCAGCTGCGGAGCTTGCGGAATGCTGTAGATTGCGAGCGCACCAGCCTTGCTCGCTACTTCTCTACTGGTTCTGGGTCCTCTGCCGTAAAGGAAAATGGTATGCTTGTTTCTCGCCATTTTATGCTTGATCCTTATTTCTTCCAGTGATTACTATGCCTCTGTGATCTGTTTTAGAATTAAGTTGGAGACGCCCTGTCCGATGACTTACTATTGCTATAACTCTTATGTTACCCATGCATGTAAGTGTCCTGTTACTGGCTAGTTGTGCCTGTGCTTGCTGTTTGATATTGGTTGCCCCAGATCCTCTAGAAGACCATGCATGCTTCTTCTTTTTTCTCAGTCAGCTTGGGGTATAACAAACAGTATTTTATAATGTGCAGGGTCTAGTACATAGGTATATAACATGAACCATAGTTGATTGGTATGCTTACATTTTTACAAACAAAAGATGACAATGTAGATTAAGTAGATGTGTCATTCTTGTTTCCAGTGCCATTACTCTCTTTACTATTCTTTGTATTCCCACTAGACATGCTTCAGCTGACTGAGTTAATCCCTGTTATTTATATTATGGTGTGGTTTGTCATCTATCTACTTTAGATGTGCCCCTGCTGTTTACTGCAGTCAGTAGCTCTCTTTATTTCTCTGGGAATTTACGTGCACAGTGAGAAGTGTGTGTGTCACTATTGGTGATATATAATCTAGTCCTTATGGTTTCTGCAGGTGTTGAGAAAAGAATTGGAGGCGCCAGATTTTCTCAGTACAAGCAACCTGGGAAAGAGCCCGAGACCTTCAAGGTTATGTCCCTGTAAATTCTGCTCTGTAATTGAAATCCTACCATCTTGTCCTGAGATTCTAATTTCTTGTTCTATTTTTCAGGTGTCACTAGGAGGAGTAAACGGAAGCTCCACTTGTAGAAGAATGCTCATCAACCGTGCCCCAAGTGCTGTTACTGGCCTCAATGGTTCATTGTCATGGTATAGTGTGATTTTCTTGTTACACCGTTGCTGCCTTTACATTTCTGCGTGCCAATGTATCAAAGGATAACCACCTTCAAAAAAGGGGAACATTAACTTGAAATATTTGACAATTAATTAATATAAATCATGAAAAAACCAACCGTATCTTGCAAAAAGTCGTTGCATTCCTCACCACTTTTCAGTCATATACATGAAGAGTGATTTACTTTTCTATAGCACAATAGCTAACCCAGTTTATGATTGGAGTTTTCGTTGTCCATTTAGAGTGGTTCCTATCAGAAATGCGCGATGGCTGTACTCTTTCCTTTATAATGTACAAGAATACCACTTTGAAGGTGTTTGTCTTTTTTGTTGTCCTTTTTCAGTGGGCGAGTAGCTTCAGCAAGGTCTTTCTCAAGTAGTGCAGGTACTCCCGCACCCGCTCTTGGATGTTCGTTTATGCCCTTTGAATCAAATAACATCATTCGATAACCAGAAATTGTGAATCTTGTAACAGATTTGGTATCTTTTTTCGGGCAACTATTATGCCAGAAGGCTGCCTTCCATCCATATCTAAGCATTACAACATATTAGGATTTTTTCCACATCTATTTCCATATAAAATTTCAGGGTAGTTCTCTTTCATGCCGCATCTAAGCATTTTGTTTGCTTTGTACAAAAGTTATAGTATCTTGAATTCTGGGTCCCACATCTCCGCCATCATTTTGGTTCCTGTATCACAATTCTTTGAGAACCCCAATTAGTATAGCATAAGCCAGATCCCATATCAGATGTCCTAACATACTGCTTATTCCAGACCTGCCACCACATCAAGAAATTGGGATGCCATCACTGTCACCTACAATGACTGAGGTATTTGTCATCCAAAGTTATTATTATAATAATGGTTAGATTGAACCCAGAATTTCTGTGTCTCTATTCCTTAAAATTATAGTACAATATGATACTTGTATTGTCTGCAGGGAAACATTGCCAAGTGGATTAAGAAGGAAGGAGACAGAGTCTCACCTGGTGAAGTTCTGTGTGAGGTGGAAACGGTAAGATTCTTCATCTCCAAGTTCCATATTCTTAGTCAGCACATACTTACAGCTGCAGCAGAAGCTAAATAACATCTGTATGCATTTCATCTAATTAGGATAAAGCCACGGTAGAGATGGAGTGCATGGAAGAGGGCTATCTTGCTAAGATTGTTCAGGGTGATGGTGCCAAAGAGATTAAAGTTGGCGAGGTATGCATTTACTGTCCAAAGAACCTATAATTGTCTGCCTATTATTTCATATTGCAGTACTACTGCTTGCATGTTTTGCTGACATATATTGGTTGCATTATGTGGCCTATGATCTTAGGTCATCTGTGTGACCGTGGAAGAAGAAGGTGACATCGAAAAGTTTAAAGATTACAAACCGTCGGCTGCAGATGCGCCTGCTGCTCCTTCAGAATCAAAGGCTACACCAGAACCTGCAGCGCCAAAAGTGGAGGAGAAAGTACCTGCCAAGGCTCCTGAACCAAAGGCCCCAAAGGCCGGAAAAGCTTCTCGATCTGGTGATAGAATATTCGCCAGCCCCCTTGCAAGGAAATTAGCAGAGGATAACAATGTAAGTCTTTATTTGAGTTAGTCTAGGTAGTTGCTGTATGCAGTGCAGTCAATGAAAACATGGATGTGTTCTTTCAAACAGGTTCAACTGTCAAGTGTAAAAGGCACTGGTCCTGATGGCCGTATTCTGAAGGCAGACATTGAAGATTACTTGGGTATGCTATTTTCTCCTCTAATTGCATTCCTGAGATTGATGAATGGTTCTTTGATCTAATCTAGTATCTCTTGCTTGTAGAAACTTAGTATAATGACTGCTTGAGTAAATCTTCAGCATTGACCATTATACAAATTGAATTTTAACTAGACATTTACCTGGCTATGCACTTGATCTTAAATCTTGATGTCTGTTGATTTGGAGGTTTTTTTGGTTGTACTATGTTGTTGACTTGCCGTGTAGTTGTGTGTTCTTGTTAAGTGTGATTTTCTAGAGCTCAGAGAATTGATTTTTGACACATTTAATTGCATGTGCATGCCAAATTAGGTTAACTAGTTATGCAAAATACAGTCTACTACTTACTGACCTTCCAAGCTATGTGGTACATGCTAGTGCATTTCATTTCATGTGTGCTTAGAAAATGGAACTCCGTAGAGCTGGACTTGTTCTCCAAAAGACTACATATATGAGTGTCTATGGTTACAGGATTTTGTAATTAATGCGCATCACATACACTTCTCGTGCTATCTGCTAGCTATCCTAGAGTCCTGCAAATAGCAGCAGTTGGGAGTCGCTGAGCCGGAAACTTTTCTGGAAAAAAAGTTGCAACTCTTACGCGTGTCATCCATACTCCTTTTTGGCCTGTGCTTGCTCGTATCCATGGACAGCATCAACCAAATCAATCCATGTTCAGAAAACCTTTGCATTGTGATCTGAATTAGCTTGACTGATGTTCAAGTTTTGCCACTGAAATTCATTTGTAGTCTGCTGTTGCTCTTTAAGGCGATCACATACACAATTGGATGTCGTAAAGACCTCTATACCCGCTCTCATAAAAAACAACTCCATGCTTTTTATGTGCCATTCTTGATTCTGTTCCTTTTTCTTTTTCATCGCGTGAGTTTTCTACTGCAAAGTGTGGACGAATTGCGTAGTATTCAATTTTTTTACCAGCATTCTATTGAGATCCAAGTAAAATTTCTGAACTAGGCTTGATCCCTTCCTCTAGGGGCATGCAGCCCATTATGTCATGCATTTAGCTTTGCTTCTATTATGTGAATCAAATGGGATCCAACCAGTGTCTAATGATTATTTTTGCTTAACAAATCTTTTGTAGCCAAGGGTGGCAAGAGTGAGTCTTTCGCAGCTTCAGGATTAGATTACACTGATATTCCAAATGCGCAGATAAGAAAGGTATGTTTCAGCATTGAAGAATGCTGCTGAGACTTTTTTTCGTTGATCCTATCTGCCTTGTAGTGTTTTAACTCTTATTCTTTTCAGGTTACTGCAAACCGCCTCCTAGCTTCTAAACAAACCATCCCACATTACTACTTGACAGTTGACACACGTGTCGACAAACTTATCAAGTATGTTTCAGGCCTGATTTTGTAAAACTTGCAGTGGATAATTTTAGTACCGAACTTTTGTCTAAAGAAGAGTTTTTCATTTTGTTGTGCTACAGGTTACGAGGGGAACTGAACCCACTGCAGGAAGCATCTGGTGGAAAGAAGATATCTATTAACGACCTTGTTATAAAGGTACTCACCGGTTCTTATACGTACATTGTTGCCTTGTAAGTCGTATTGGGCTCATGTGGATTCTGTGATCTCCAGTTTTAAATTTAC
>NW_021224849.1:0-1003 GCF_002162155.2 Triticum dicoccoides
TTGGGATCCTCTTGAGCTTCTTCGGCAGAGACACAGTTGACATGGCCACGTGAAGCGGTGACCGGCTTGGCGTGGAATACTTTTCCTGTCGGCTTGCCACGGCCAACAGCTTTAGCAGATTGATTGGGGTTGGTCTGGGGGCATTCACGCATATAGTGACCAGATTCCCCACACTTGAAACAAGTCACGGAACTGGTACGTGGAGGAACATTATTGGTTGGACCCCCATAGGGCTTGGCTGGAGCAGACTGTTGTACAGGGCGAGGCGCCTGGAAAGATGGCCTCGGTGTGAACCTGGGTGGCAGGGCGGTGTTGGGCACCCACACGC
Organism: Triticum dicoccoides; assembly: GCF_002162155.2. Lineage (NCBI taxonomy): Eukaryota > Viridiplantae > Streptophyta > Magnoliopsida > Poales > Poaceae > Triticum > Triticum dicoccoides. Next base: position 329 of record NW_021224849.1, read on the forward strand.
GGCGCTTCTGAGGACCAGCACCGGATGAGGAACCCGTGTCACGTCCATGCTTGCGTGTTGCGTCATAGTCAGTCTGACCAGTTTCAGCACTGATGGCTTTGTTGACAAGTTTCGAAAAGATGTGCACTCATGCAGACGGAGGTCGCGGCGAAGCTCAGGACTAAGGCCCTTACGGAACCTTGCTTGCTTCTTGGCGTCAGTAGAAACTTCCTCGGTTGCATATCGTGCGAGGTTACCAAACTCCCTGCTGTAAGCATCCACAGACAGTCGGCCTTGGGTGAAACTGCAAAATTCTTCACGTTTACGGTCCATGAGACCCTCCGGAATGTGATGTTCACGGAAAGCCTCACTGAACTCAGCCCAAGTAGTGACATGGCCCGCCGGGCGCATAGCTCCATAATTCTCCCACCATAGACTGGCGGGGCCTTCAAGATGATATGCAGCAAAGGTGACCTTGTCAGCCTCCGCTACCAGCGCGGAACGCAGTTTGTGAGAGATACTGCGAAGCCAGTCATCAGCGTCGAGAGGCTCGACGGAGTGGTGGAACGTGGGTGGATGCAATTTGATAAAATCACTGAGTGACACCACGTTAGCCCTCTGATGGTGTGTTGTATTCTGTTCAATACGCTCCAACAAACGGTTTGTCTCCCGCTTGTTTCTCTCAGCTTCCATCAT
>NW_021224850.1:0-4617 GCF_002162155.2 Triticum dicoccoides
ATTTTGAGTTAATAAAGTCCATCCTTTATCGAAAAAAAGACACGGTACGAGGGAAGTTGACATAAATGAACTCTGCACCGCACCTATTAATTTGTTAGTGCTCTTTTAAGCACGAAAGTCAAGTACTTCGACCTATGAACAAGCTTCAATGAACAAGCCCCACAAAAGTATAGAGTAGGTAACAGACCAGCGGTTGGCATGCCATTTGACTCTGAATATTGTATGAGAATAATATAAACGAACTTGCACCAATCAACTATTCCGCAAAAGCCTTCCGTTTATCAATTTCAGAAGCAACGTGCATGTCTACATTCTGTGTCACAAGTTTGATCAACATTTGAGGGATCTTCGGATCGCCAACTCTGAAGTGCCAACGGCTTAGCCAGCTGATCTGCATACCTAATGGCATGATTAGGCTGGCACCATGATGCTTACGTACAGTGAACAAGGCCTTTTCCTGTTGCACTAACCATTACATACTATTTGGCTGTCATTGCCTGCATATTTTTGTTTAGACTGAAGTCTATGGGGGGCTAATAACAGAGTGGGATTCCACTTACCTAGCCCTCAATGTTGCGCTAGGATCCGACATCCGCGGACTGGCTGCTCACGACAGAGATGCAACAACCAACTAGTTGGCGATTCTCATATTTTTTATCACCTAGTCATTAATTTTGCAAGCGTAATGCTGGTCTCACTGGTCTTAATTTTGTGACAACACTTTGTTGAGGATACAAGATCCTAGTGGCATAATCTACCAGTAACCAAACATATCTTCACCAAAGAATTTGCTTGAAACAGAACTGACATGCCAACCTAAATTTTTTCCCATAAAAGTTGTTCTTCCACTTTACAAATTTAATCTTGGTTAACTCCTTGGAAACTAGCTAGCCCAGATATCTAACAAGCCTAACAATCCAGAACAATGAAGTGAAAATAAGACAGTTATTTCGCTCATAATGTTCTGTTAGAAAAAAAATGTATTGTGATGGCAGGCGCCATGCTGGCTCAGACAGCCATATTAGGAAATTTCAAAAACTGACACCTCATCTGTTGCAACCACACGTGTATCAAAGACGAGGAGGATGTTGCCCCTATTCCATAATTTGCCTCGTTTTCCATCGAGAACTTTGTGCACGCACATAGAATGTTCGAATATACACGCGGGATTTTTGTTTGGAATTTTTCAATTTTTTAAAATGTGTATTTGGATAATGGGTGCATATGCACCTAGGAGCCATTGCCAATTTCCGATAGTAAACTGCATATCTTGTAGAAGTTTCAAGTAAACCAAATATAGATCAATGCATGATGAATTAATTATTTTGTTTCGCAGATTTGTACCAGACTTCTGAATAGAAACTTATGGGATAATTAACTAATAACAGGTACATAACTTTTCATGGTATATCTAAAATGGATATCTTTTGTGACCGTAATGTTAGTTTATACGATTATGCAGGTGAAAAAAAGTTATGTAAACTGGGAACGATAATAATTAAAACTTGATTCTGTTCGCATAGTTGAATATAATACATGATTTGTACACCTTCCTAAGTTACTAGCTGATTTTTCACTCAAGTGCAAAAGTAACGGTCTTGCACAATCGAACAGATTGTATTTGACAGTGATCCATTCTGGTGTTTTCCTCTGAAGTTCTTACTGAGAAATGATTCATGTAGCACTGAAATCATGTTAGAAGTTGTTAAAACCCAAAGCATGTAAAATGGTGCGCCTGTCATGAATTACTAGCCAGTGACGGCCGTAAAACCCATCGGCGACTGTATTATTTGTTCATCACTAAAAAGTGATGATGGCGTAGTAAAATCTGATGTGGACTTGTCCAAAATTACACATGCATGGAATACCAAGTATCTCCAACCTTTCCGAACGATATTAGGTACAATAAATGCATCCGTCTTTCTGGGTTCAATACTAGCCAGAAAATGAGAAAACGCCCATTTCTGTCTGGTGTTTTCCATATCTAAGTACTTATGCTCAATAGCTTCTGGATTGCCCAACATTTTATGATGGAAAATTGTTACACATGGGAGTTTGCAGATTTTTATTGCGCTCATATGGGTCAAGGCAGCGGGAGCGCTGCTATCGGACCACGTTGCATGTCTCTTTTACCTTACATCCATCTCCTTGTGTTGTTGCCTCTCTTCTAGTCTGAGCGTGCTACCCCATCTTTCTTCCCCTTTTCTCATGACACCGTCATTGGATCTGCCACCAAGATTTTTCATTGTAGGAGTATTATCCTCCATCGCCTATCCTATATCACATGTGGTCACGTCACCACCTTTCCTATCATAAACCACTACATTGACACATTCGCATTGGCTGTTGCCTCTAGCTGTCATGTATCTAAGCTGGGCCATTGCTAGAGAAGACACTAGCCATATTAGACAAAATTGACACGCGAGGAAAACCTGAAAGGTCACTAAATTGGTGGCAAAATTGCCAACAAAAAATATCACCATTAGAGCAACGGCAATAAGTTAGTGCGAGCTTAGACTTACCAAAGGCTACGATGCATCAATCCATGCAACGCTGGAGGTTCCTCCTTTTTCCGAACAAAGCTTAGACTTTTTTTTTGAAATAAACATCCTCTTTATTTATTAGTAATAATGGTTACATCGTCTATAAGAAAATTTACAATATCATTCATAGGTTCCTCAAACCAGTCCTTTGTCTCAGAAAATTTGGCTACTCTAGCAACTTCATGAGCTACTTTATTTGCCTTTCTATTACAGTGTTCAAATCTAACTAACGAAAAATCACAAACAAAAAAATAACAATCCTCAAACACAGCTGCCGCCGCTCCCGCTGTATGTCCTCCATTCTTCATCGTGTCAATTACTTCCATATTATCAGAGTTAACAACAAGTCGGTTACTTCCCGCCTTTTGTGCAAGTAATAAGCCAAAACGCAGTGCCATTGCTTCTGCTGTTAAAACATCTGCACACCAATCCATCTTCCAATTCCCTCCAACAATAAATCTTCCTTTATCATCTCTAAGTACAGCTCCCGCTGTGCCTCTAAGCATGTCTTGATCAAAAGAAGCATCGACATTTAATTTCACAAAACCTAGAGGGGGTCTCGTCCATCCCTCTATTTTATTTGTTGCCTTGAAGGATTGGGCAATAACATAGTTCGTCGTTATAGCACGGGCTCCCATCGAAATTTGGTATGCATCTTGGGTCTTCCCCTGATGAACTAGCGAACGTCTTTCCCACCATAAATACCAGGCTGTTATAGCGATCAGTTCGCGAACATTCTGTGTGCCCAATATAGATAGCTCATGTTCTGGCATAAAAATTAGAAATTCAAGTACTGCCTCTCCCGCACGATCGACCGCACAGGCTTTTTTAATGGCTTCGTGCAATCCCAGTTTCTCCCACACCTCTTTTGCCTTTTGACATAAAAATAATAAGTGTTTTGTATCTTCATGCCCGTTTGAACATGATGGGCAGGTGGGCGAAACTTTCATATGTCTATTAGCAAGTGTAACACGACACGGGAGGGTTTCATGTAAGGTACGCCAAATAAAGATCTTCACTTTTGCTGGACAAGATAATTTCCAAATCTTGCTCCAAATAGTATTGACATTTATTCCTCCAATGCCATCTGAGTGTTGCAATTTCCTTCCATGTTGGGCTTTCCATTCCTCCAGATAAGCAGAACGAACCGTGAACAGTCCATTCTTTGTAAAGCTCCAAGCTATGAAATCCGACATGTCATACGTGGGGAGGGGGATCGTAAGCACTCTCTGGACATCAATTGGCCACAACGTTTGTCTTACCAAATCTTCATCCCAGCAATTGTTGATTGGATCTATAAGATCAGCAACTTTTGTTAGAAGCTGCCCTCTTCTAGGAGTGATAATTTTCCTATTTGCCCCATTCGGGATCCATGCATCTCTCCAGATATCAATATTCTGTCCATTACCAACTCTCCAAATATAACCCTTTTTTGAGAGAATCCACTCCGGCCATGATGCTTTGCCACGTGAAAGAGGATCCTTTTTTCAAACTCGCATTCATTAAATCTCCATCTGGAAAATATTTAGCTCTCAAAATTGTAGCACATAGTGAATCAGGGTTATCAAGCAGGCGCCACGCTTGTTTGGCTAATAAGGCCAGATTGAAACAATGTATGTCTCGAAAACCCATTCCTCCTTGGTCTTTTGGTACACACATCTTCCACCATGCCATCCAATGCATTCTCTTCTGATTGTCTTCATCACCCCACCAAAAATGCGACATCGCGTCAATGATTCCTTTACAAATCTTTTTAGGAATTTTAAAGACGGACATTGCATAAGTTGGGATAGCTTGTACAACCGATTTGAGAAGGATTTCCTTTCCTCCTGCTGATAGCAACTTTTCCTTCCAACCACTGATTTTCATAACAATTCGGTCTATTAAGAATTGGAAACAATCACTTTTGTCCATACCCACATTTGAAGGCAGACCCAAATATTTGTCATTGAGAGCTTCAGTCATAATGTTCAGAATAGTACATATATGCGCCTTATCTTCCACTTTCGTGTTGGGACTAAAAAATATACTAGATTTTTCAACACTCACCATTTGCCCCGATGCAGCACAATAA
>NW_021224851.1:0-1950 GCF_002162155.2 Triticum dicoccoides
TAGAAGTAGAAGAAGAAATCCTAGGTGCATGTAAGGTAGAGTGAAGATGAAGTAGAAGCAGAAATCCAAGTAGAAGTAGAAGATAAAGTAGAAGTAGAAGAACAAGTTGTAACGCTCTCGATGCGGCTATATCTCCCACGTGTCGAAGCACGACTTAGAGGCATAACCGCATTGAAAGCAATATCGCAAGTGAGGTAATCTTCACACAACCCATGTAATACATAAGGGAAAGAGATACATAGCTGGCTTACACTCGCCACTTCACACAATACATGAATAAAGCATTACATTCATCCAAATACACTCAAGGTCCGACTACGGAACCCAAAATACAAGAAGACTACCCCAAATGCTACACAGATCCTCGACCGTCCCGACTGGGCTCCACTACTGATCAACTAGAACGAAACAACAAAAAGGACAAGATCTTCGTAGAGCTCCTCCTTGAGCTTGGTTGCGTCATCTGCACGGTTCAACGGCACCTGCAAACTGGTTTTGGAAGTATCTGTGAGTCACGGGGACTCAGCAATCTCACACCCTCGTGATCAAGACTATTTAAGCTTAAAGGTAAGGTAGTGGTATGAGGTGGAGCTGCAGCAAGCGACTAGCATATATGGTGGCTAACATACGCAAAAGAGAGCGAGAAGAGAAGGCAAAGCGCGGTCGAGAAACTATGATCAAGAACTGATCCTAGAACAACCTACGTCAAACATAACTCCAACATCGTGTTCACTTCCCGGACTCCGCCGAGAAGAGACCATCACGGTTACGCACGCGGTTGATGTATTTTAATTAAGATAAACTTCAGGTTTTCTACAACCGGACATTAACAAATTCCCATCTGCCCATAACCGCGGGCACGGCTTTCGAAAATTCAAATCCCTGCAGGGGTGTCCCAACTTAGCCCATCACAATCTCTCATGGTCAACGAAGGATATTCCTTCTCCCAAGACATTCCGATCAGACTCGGCATCCTGGTTACAAGACATCCTTGACAATGGTAAAACAAGTCCAGCAAAGCCACCCGAATGTGCTGACAAATTCCGATAGGAGCTGCACATATCTCGTTCTCAGGGCACACCGGATTGTCCAAACTTCCGGTAGGCCAGCCCAGAGTTGCCCCTGGTGGCCACCGGCAGCTGACAAGGTGGACTAACACTTAGAGGAGCACTGGCCCGGGGGGTTAAAATAATGATGACCCTCGAGAGCGCGACTCCCAAGGGAAAAGAAAAGGCTAGGTGGCGAATGGTAAAACCAAGGTTGAGCCTTGCTGGAGGAGTTTTATTCAAAGCAAACTGTCAAGGGGTTCCCATTATAACCCAACCGTGTAAGGAACGCAAAATCCGGGAACATAACACCGATATGACGGAAACTAGGGCAGCAAGAGTGGAACAAAACACCAGGCATAAGGCTGAGCCTTCCACCCTTACCAAGTATATAGATGCATTAATTAAATAAGAGATGTTATGATATCCCAACAAAATATCCATGTTCCAACAAGGAACAAACTCCAATCTTCACCTGCAACTAACAACGCTATAAGAGGGGCTGAGCAAAGTGGTAACATAGCCAAACAATGGTTTGCTAGGACAAGGTGGGTTAGAGGCTTGACTTAACAATATGGGAGGCATGATAAGCAAGTGGTAGGTATCGCAGCATAGGCATAGCAAAAGAGAGAGCAACAAGCAAGCAAAGATAGAAGTGATTTCGAGGGTATGGTCATCTTGCCTGAAATCCCGCAAGAAAGAAGAACGAGACCATAAAGAAGATAAACGGACGAAGTCGAACGAATCCTCACAACGCGACGTTATTGGAACTAACCCGAAGAAGCAACACCGGAAAGAAGCAAACAACATAGTAAACAACCACCACATAAACATGTCATGATGCACAACCAAATATGATGCATGTCCGGTTTAAAGATACATGGCATGGCAAAAGTGCACAAGC
>NW_021224852.1:0-3694 GCF_002162155.2 Triticum dicoccoides
GCTGCTCCCATATGCCGGTAATCATCCTGTATGCCGACCGGACGGAAAACACCCCTCGTTTGTCATAATGCCAGGACCAGTAATCGTTCTGTGCACGAGAGCTTAGTGGGATGTTTTTGATGACATCAACATCCGGGCCGACAAAATGATCATACAACTTCTGAACATTCCATGTCTTCGATGCACTATCGATCAATTCGGACACCATCTGTGGAGGGTTTTGTGATATGGCGCAAAGTGGCCGAAGCTTAAAATCCCTTGGTAGCCAATTATCATGCCAGATCCACGTCTCCTGCCCCGTGCCAATCTGCTTTATCAAGCCCAAATTTAGCACATCTCTTCCTTCCAATAAAGCTCTCCATACTTGCAACGGGTTGGAGCCCACGCTTGCTGTTAATATGTCACTATCTGGGTGATACTTTGCTTTGATAATTCAGGCACTTAGAGAATTTGGCTCTTGCATTAATCTCCAGACTTGCCTTGCGAGAAGTGCCAAGTTAAAGAGTTCTATATCCCGAAAGCCCATGCCACCCATATGCTTAGGTGTTGACATCGTCCTCCATGATACCCAAGCCGTCTTCCTCTCCCCCCTTTTACTTCCCCACCAACATTTCCTCAAAAGACTGTTGATGTGTTCACAAAGTCCACGTGGTAGTTTAAAGCATGACATAGAATAAGTCGGAATGGCTTGGGCTACCGACTTGATCAAAACCTCTTTGCCTCCGGCGGACAAGCATTTCTCCATCCACCCCTGGACATGCTTCCACACCCTATCTTTTAGGTATTTGAAACACCCCTCTTTTGATCTTCCAACGTCCGAAGGCAAGCCAAGGTACTTTTCTGACAGAGACTCATTATGAACATTGAGAACATTCTTTACCTCCCCCCGGGTATTCTCCGACACCCCTTTACTGAAAAAGATTGATGACTTATCCGTGTTGATTCTTTGACCCGATGCATTGCAATATTTGTGCAGCAACTCATTAACCCGGTTTGCTGCCGTGCTATTTGCCTCAAAAAATAGAAGACTGTCGTCAGCGAACAGTAGATGATTCACCTCCGGGCCTGACGGAGCAACTTTGATGCCTCTGACTCCCTCCGTCCCTTTAAGCAAGCACGATAATCCCTCGGCCGCCAACAGGAAAAGATAAGGGCTAATCAGGTCTCCTTGTCTAACACCACGAGAAGGCCTGAAAGAATCTAAAACTACACCATTAAACAATACTGAAAACGATACCGATGTGACGCACCTCATTAATGTTTCCGTGAAGCGAGGGCTTATGCCAAGTTTGAGCATCACAGCCCTAAGATATGACCATTCCAACCGATCATACGCTTTCATCATGTCCAGCTTCAATGCACATAATCTGTTTCCCTTAACTCTCCTTGTTTTCATATAGTGTAAATACTCATAGGCAGTTATAAAGTTATCGGTGATGAGCCGTCCTGGAACGAAAGCCGATTTCTCCTCGGAGATGACCTCAGGAAGAATTAGTTTCAGCCTGTTTGCTAAGACCTTTGAAGCAATCTTAAAGATCACATTACAAAGACTTATCGGCCGGAACTGTCCTAAAAGTTTTGGACTTGCTATCTTGGGAATCATCACAATGAACGTACTGTTGATTTCTTCCGCTGAGTCCTCTCCATTCAACACTCGAATGATCATACTAGTTACCTCATCACCACAAAGCTCCCAATGTCGCTGGAAAAAATGTGTGGGGAAACCATCAGGCCCCGGGGCTTTGGTGGGAAACATTTGAAACAAAGCATTCTTCACCTCCTCATTGCTATATGCTTTGTTCAAGGCCGCATTCATCGCTCCATCAACCCTTGTAGGTATGTGGGAGAGGACCTCTTCCATCCCAATAGTGCCCTCAGATGCATAAAGGTTCGCATAAAAGCTACTGGCTATCTGTGCCATCTCTTCCGGATCACTAGTCAGTGACCCATCCTCCTTCTGAAGCTGTATAATTTTGTTCTTTGCCCTCCTCGCACTTGCTTTTTTCTGAAAAAACTGCGTATTACTATCTCCCTCTGTCAGCCATTGAATCCTGGATCGTTGACGCATCATAATTTCCTCCCTAAAAGAAATCTCAATTATTCTGTCCTGCACCTGTTTCTCCTCTTGGCCAGGACCAACCCGGGATGGATCGGCCCGCAGAACAGTAAGTTTCAGCCATAGCGACCTTAGCTCTTGCCTGACAGAACCAAACGTGTTTCTTCCCCATCTTCGCAGTGCGTTGGCCATCATCGACAATTTGCCAGCCATCGCTGGGACCGACATTGCCGGCCCTTCTGAACTCCATATATCCTCAAGTGCTCCCCCGAACCTCCTATCTGTCTCCCAGGCAACCTCGTACCTGAACGGCTTCCGCAGATTATATCGGACTGCATTATGCTCAATATCATTGGACAATAGTATAGGGCAGTGGTCTGACTTAGCCGCTGTCAAATGTTCCAAGGAAGCAAATGGAAACATAGCCGACCATGACGGGGTCGCAAGGGCACGGTCCAGCTGCACCCTACAAAAATCACCACCCGCAATTCTCTTCTCAAAGGTCCAGTCAAGTCCTTTATACCCAATATCAGCTAGGCCACATAGATCAACCGCTTCTCGAAATCCCGCCATCTGTGAACTATCACGTTCATTTGGTCCCCATTGTTCTTCCGATCGTAGTATTTCATTGAAGTCTCCCATACAAATCCACGGGAGAGTGCTCTCTCCCCTTAGCCTGATCATAGTCTCCCATGTATTATATCGAAGACTCCTGTTTGCCTCCCCATAGAAGCAGGTTAGGCGCCATTGCTGCGAATCAGCACCCGTAACCACTGAGTCAATGTGATATTGTGAAAAGTTCTTTATTTCCAGATTTACATCATTCTTCCAAAATAAACCTAATCCTCCACTACGCCCCCTACTAGCTACTACAAACCTACTAGAGTAACCTAGAGTACCCGCCAAACCTTCCACTCGATCTTTTGCAAGCTGAGTTTCAACAATACAAAGAATCGACGGCGCACTAGCCTCCACGAGGTCGCGGAGCTCTCGAACCGTCGCGGGGTCGCCAATCCCACGGCATCCACGTCATTCGGCTCGGCGGTCCTCCTCGCCGGAGATCGCCTTAGATGTATACTCCACTCCATCCACAACCATCCCCTCATCCTGCTTCCTCCTTTTCACCATCTGAACTTTTTCGGGCGTTGACATCGGTTCATTGGCGTTCGAGGGGGTAGCGCCCTCAATACGAAGGACTGTGCCTGCCACTTTGCCCGCTAGATTCGGTACCGATTGGCCCCTGACAGTGACACTGCCATCCGCTGCCACCAGCCGCTTGCGAGCGCCTTTCTCACTACCTTCTTCGCCTTGCTGACCCCTCAGATCAGGAACCATGTCAGCCATCTCTGTACGCTGTGAATTAGCAGTATGAACCTCCTCTCCAAAACCACCTCTCCCTCTTCCACCCACCGGAACCCTTCCTCCTCGTCCTCCCCTATCTTCTCTCCCCGCATCCCTCCCTCTTCCTCTTCCTCTCCCATCCCCCCTTCCTCTTCCCCCAAGACCTGGCTCCGCCGGCATCTCCGACTCCCAGAGAAGCCACTCCCCCCATTCAAAAGTCCTCGGGTCATGGATCCCATCTCCACACTCATCAGCTAAATGTCCCATTCTTCCACAAGCGAAACAGAAGTCTGGGAG
>NW_021224853.1:0-2717 GCF_002162155.2 Triticum dicoccoides
AATTCTCGCCGAAACGGAAATGAATCAAAACATTCCGGCAAAATATTGGCAACTATCGCATATTTCAAATACCGGTACCTTCAAACACAAACATATATGCAACACCACAAACACATGCAACACCACAAACATACATAGATCTAGCTAGGCCACAAAAAGTGCATGTGCACGTTGTTGGAGCGAGCTAGGGAGAAAAAAAAGTAGATCTATATCATGAAGATAGCTTTCCCTTACTTACCTATCAAAAAAAGGTAATTTCACCACTTAATTTTGTTGAATCTATGGTGGAAATGAGGTGAGGAGGAGGAGATGGCCGAAAGCTTGGAGAAGGAGGTGGATGGAATGAAGTGGGGAAAGTGGGTGGGTAGGTGTGGGCTGTCCAAAATATCTTGTTGGTCCCAGGTTACTAATGGCGCACCGTAGGAAAATGCGCCATTAGTAACCCTGGTTACTAATGGCGCATCAGCAGACGGTGCGCCATTAGTAGTTTTGCAAGAAAATAAAAATAATAAGTATATATACTAATGGCGCATCACCTCTTAGTGCGCCATTACTAGTTTAAACTAGTAATGGCGCACTGTGCGACGATGCGCCATTAGTAGTTTTGCAAAAAAAAGAACAAAACAAAATTTACAGTAATGGCGCACTGCCTGCTTGGTGCACCATTAGTAGTTATAGATAGTAATGGCGCATTATGTACCAGATGCGCCATTAGTATGTATGGGAAAATGGAAAAAATAATAATTCATACTAGTGGCGCACCCTGTTAACGGTGCGCCATTAGTGTCTTCCACACTAATGGCGTATCACAAACAGGTGCGCCATTAGTATATAGTAGTGGCGCACTGCTTCCACGGTGCGCCATTAGAATCAATCCTATCTATAGCCCTTTCCCTAGTAGTGTAATTAGTGCTAAGTTAAATGCTAACCTAAGTTAATTAGGGCGTGGGCCCACATGTTAGTGACTTACCTGGCTAACTAAAAGTTAATTAGCACTAAACTAAATTAGCAGGGCTCTGGGCCCACTTGTCCGGACCCAGGGGAGGTCAATGAAGGAAATATGCCCTAGAGGCAATAGTAAAGTTATTATTTATTTCCTTATATCATGATAAATGTTTATTATTCATGCTAGAGTTGTATTAACCGGAAACATAATACATGTGTGAATACATAGACAAACATAACGTCACTAGTATGCCTCTACTTGACTAGCTCATTAATCAAAGATGGTTATGTTTCCTAACCATAGACATGTGTTGTCATTTGATTAACGGGATCACATCATTAGGAGAATGATGTGATTGACATGACCCATTCCGTTAGCCTAGCACTTGATCGTTTAGTATGTTGCTATTGCTTTCTTCATGACTTATACATGTTCCTGTAACTATGAGATTATGCAACTCCCGTTTGCCGGAGGAACACTTTGGGTGCTACCAAACGTCACAACATAACTGGGTGATTATAAAGGAGTACTACAGGTGTCTCCGAAGGTACATGTTGGGTTGGCGTATTTCGAGATTAGGTTTTATCACTCCGATTGTCAGAGAGGTATCTCTGGGCCCTCTCGGTAATGCACATCAATATAAGCCTTGCAAGCAATGTAGCTAATGAGTTAGTTACGGAATGATGCATTACGTAACGAGTAAAGAGACTTGCCGGTAACGAGATTGAACTAGGTATTGGATGCCGACGATCGACTCTCGGGCAAGTAACATACCGATGACAAAGGGAACAACGTATGTTGTGATGCGGTTTGACCGATAAAGATCTTCGTAGAATATGTAGGAGCCAATATGGGCATCCAGGTTCCGCTATTGGTTATTGACCGAGAATAGTTCTAGGTCATGTCTACATAGTTCTCGAACCCGTAGGGTCCGCACGCTTAAGGTTTCGATGACAGTTATATTATGAGTTTATGAGTTTTGATGTACCGAAGGAGTTCGGAGTCCCGGATGAGATCGGGGACATGATGAGGAGTCTCGAAATGGTCGAGACGTAAAGATCGATATATTGGACGACTATATTCGGAGTTCGGAAAGGTTCCGAGTGATTCGGGTATTTTTCGGAGTACCGGAGAGTTACGAGAATTCGCCGGGGAGTATAAGGGCCTTATTGGGCCATACGGGAATAGAGGAGAGAGGCCAAAAGGAAGGAGGCCTGCGCCCCCCCCTCTGGTCCGAATTGGACAAGGGGCGCAGCCCCCCTTTCCTTCTTCCTCTCCCCCTCTTTCCCCTTCTCCTACTCCAACAGGGGAGGTGGAATCCTACTAGGACTAGGGAGTCCTAGTAGGACTCCACACTTGGCGCGCCCCCTCCTAGGGCTGGCCTCCTCCCCCTTGCTCCTTTATATACGGGGGCAGGGGGGCACCCCATGACACACAAGTTGATCTACGGATCGTTCCTTAGCCGTGTGCGGTGCCCCCCTCCACCATATTCCACCTCGATCATATCGTCGCGGAGTTTAGGCGAAGCCCTGCGCCGGTAGAGCATCATCATCATCACCACACCGTTGTGCTGACGGAACTCATCCCCGACACTTTGCTGGATCGGAGTCCGGGGATCGTCATCGAGCTGAACGTGTGCTGAACTCAGAGGTGCCGTACGTTCGGTACTTGGATCGGTCGGATCGTGAAGACGTACGACTACATCAACCGCGTTGTCATAACGCTTCCGCTTACGGTCTACGAGGGTACGTGGACAATACTCTCCCCTCTC
>NW_021224854.1:0-1260 GCF_002162155.2 Triticum dicoccoides
TGCCGAGTCTTGACTTTCAGGGTGAAAATCTAAGTTCTAACATTCACTGGTTGTGCCTGGCAATGGCCTTGCTGAAGGAATTATTTTGAGAGCTCTTACTTTCTCAGGGTGAAAACCTAAGGTCTTCGATCGGGCGATGACGGCGCTTGTGCACTGTTTCCCTCCTTGGAGGTGTGACCTTTGGAGAACTTTTTGTATTTCGGGTGTTGTCTTTGGTTGTAGTTTGTTGGGTTGCTATTGCGAGGAGTTAATTACCGTGGCGGGGCCTCTTTTTCATTTTCTTCTTCTCTTTCTCTTTCACGCTGTGTGCATCCTAGATGTCGTTCGTCACATTTTGTTTGTGCAGAGGCTGGGTGTAATTGATATCTCCGTGATACTAATATATTCCCTTTATAAAAAAAGTTGGAATCATTATTAATTTTAGTGGTTACGGAACAATTTATTATGCAAGTGTGACCAAGTCTTTATTTCCTAAACAGATTGCGATGGCTGATGATGAGCACTATACTGCAACTAGGGTGAGGTCACATCCCAATCCACTGACCGAATGACGGTTCTAGCAACAATGCTAGATATATATAAATCTACAAATGTTTTACTGAACTTTTCAAACCAATCCTCTTCTCCCCTCGGAATTCAACTGGGGTGGGCCCCTTCATCCTCCGATTATCAATCATAATTCTCCACATCAGCTTGTTTGTAAATAATTGAAGTAACATTTTGTAGATGTAGTATTACTCTGTTTTTAGGCATCCCAAGCCATGAGTCATATTAGTTAATCTATTCTGATTAAATTCTACATACATGTACGTGTTCAATGACTTGCTTGTACACACGAACTGTGCCACGGAAGATTCCAAACTACCGCATCATTATGTATGTATTTTCAGCTGGGATGTTACACATATATTCAAAACTGCAAGATTGAACATAACAAGGTTGCATTTATTAACTGTTAATCCCTCTATATAAAATTATAAGACGTTTTTGTAGTCTAAACTAGCCTAAAGAAAAGTCTACAAAAACGTTTTATATTTGGTTACAAACGTAATATTTGTTTAGTTAATTGGAAGGTAGCAGTATGTCTTCGGGGGTCTTATCCTTAATGACGTACGTCAGTACAAAAATGCCGAGTCAGATTGGTGTGACCTCTCCGCAATTACTCTACCAATCAATCGGTCCTTTTGTTGGTTGAGTTATTTTATGACAAGCCTTAGGTCGTCATGTTTAGGCAGCTAGTAGCAATATACTCCATCCGTC
>NW_021224855.1:0-2230 GCF_002162155.2 Triticum dicoccoides
CGCAAGAATAAATGGGGGTCGGGCGGCCTGGATTCTCGGCGCGTCCGCATGTCCCGGTCCAACCGCATGCACACAAATGTGTGTGATCGTACGCTGGCCCCAAACACTGGCAGCGCGCGTGTAGGGATGAGGGAAGAGCACCAGGAGGGACGCGAGAGCAGAGCGCGCGCGGCGGGACGCGAGCAGAGCGCGCCACGACCGCCTCAACTGCAAGCAACCACACGCATAGAGCAGTTGAACATGCAGGAAATGGTCGCCTACAAGCCAGCCGACAGTTGTGTCGCTGCATAGAGAGCGGCCGTGTGCTACTACCTCTGTCTGGTTCTATAGTCCCCTTTATATTAGGTGCCATACTTTTCCCTTCAATTTAACCAACAAAATGTTAATGCATGTTAGAAAAATTATATAATTGGAAACTATGTTCAAATACGAATCCAACTATATAATCTTTGGCGACATGCATTCTTATGTATTTAGTTGCTCCCTCCGTCTCACAATATAAGACGTTTTTTAAACTATGTTAGCTTGTAAAAATGTCTTATATTATGGGACGGAGGGAGTAAATCCTACCTATAAACCAGGACCGGGGTATAGTAGGTAATTAAATCGCAAATGTTTTTTTATTAACCGTATGTGTACGTGGCCTTTAGTCCTCCTCTCGCACGTCTTGTCACCCCACTGCCGCAAAGGGCTTACAGCGCAAGCTTACGTAGCACGTGGGGGCGTTCTTTTGCCCAAACAGTGGTGAGCCCGTTCCCGCGCAACCGCGCAGGTTCCCGCGCAAGCTTCCCTCCTGACTCGGTTAAATCCCCCAAACCCCAATGCTTACAGGCCTGCTATATAAACCCTCACGGTCGGCGAGTCCTACGTCGCATTTTCCCCTCCCTCCCTCTAGCTTATCTCGTCTGCTTCTCCCACAATCGCCAATGGCACCGATCCGTCATCGTCGCTCAGCCACTCCGCCGTCATCAGAGGACAACTCCAGTTGGGAAGCTACACTACGGCGGCAGCGCAGTCCCCGGCGTAGTGTAGTGCATGTGGCATCCCTGTTTGGTGTGTGCAGAACACACACCACATGCTCCGTCGTCGCTACCCGTCGGCAACTGTTGCCGGCCGCCGTTGCTGCCACACCACCGTCGAAAGCTAGGGCCATCGCTCACTTCCACGCCACGGTCCGAAGGCGGAAGGTGGCCGTCGTGGCCGCCACCCCACTTCCGACCACTGTGACCATCACCTGCTCCACCACCATGGCCCTGAGGCGAGAGGTAGTGGACATGGCCGCCACCCCATCATCGGCCGTCGTGGCCGCCAGCCCACCATCGACCGCTGGGGTCATCACCCGCTCCGCCACCACCGCCCGAAGGTGGGAGGCGGAGGTGGAGGCCCGCACATGCGTCAGCGACCTTGCATGCTACACCGAGTTCCTACGGGAGGAGGTGGAGCGCCTCGTCGGGCATGCAAAGAGCCTTACCGCCGCCGTGGCCGCGGCACACGCCGCATCAGAGACGAGGAATCAGGTGATCTTCGAGGAGTCCTGCCGCTTCAAGAGGGGTCGTCTGGAGTGGCAGAGGGCGTTCGAGGCGAGCGTCGCTGAAGGTGTAGCAGCGGCAGACACCATATTGCAGTTGTCCAGCTCATTGGTAGGCTCCTCCTCATATGCCTCTCACTGAGTACGCTCAGCAGAGAAGAGGCTGCCGGAAGTTGTACAAAGCCCCTCGGTAGTAGTAGTAGTATTCATGAGCTATTTTGTTCAGTTCATCTGACTATAGATGTGATGGAACTGTACAACGTACTTAAAATTAGCTAGTATATATAGTTGAACTAGCTATTTCAATACGTGGTTGGAAACAATTGGGGAAAAGTTTGGTCGGCTCAGCTGTCGAGTTGAATTGTTTGTATAAAGAATGACTTCTTAATCTATGAATGAAATCTATGCCTAATTACTGAATTTTAGTTGCAGAAATTAGATAGTTATAGTGATTTTTAGCAGCATATTTTGAAAAGTCGCAGTTTGACAAGGTTGACAAATGGCAATCTTACTACATCAACAAATGTCAATCTTTCCAGTTTGACAAATGGAAACATACTCAATATGACAGATGCAAATCTTACCAAAACGTTGTACGTGGTTGCACACGGGTCATCTAAAACAACCGTTTGTGTTGAAGAGATGCACAAATCCTGCGTTGTGATTTTTCCCATGACTTAAGGGGGAAGACCATAGCTCTTA
>NW_021224856.1:0-2105 GCF_002162155.2 Triticum dicoccoides
ATGTGTGGAGTAATAGTAGTAGATGCACGTAGGAGTCGGTCTACTAATCTTGGACATGATGCCTATATAATGATCATTGCATGTATATCGTCCTAATTATTTGAAGTTCTATCAATTGGCTAACACTAATTTGTTTACCCGTCGCATGCTATTTTTCTCGAGAGAAGCCACTAGTGAAATCTACGCCCACGGGTCTATTCTTTATTATATTTGCTTCGCGATCTATTTTTATTTTCTTTTGCTTTCAGATCTATTATTCTAAAAACCGAAAAATACCTTGCTGCACTTTTTCTTTCTTTATTTTATTTTGTTTCATCGCGAGATCTATTTATCCAAAATCATACAAACCAATATATCTTTTACCCGAGAGGGATTGATAACCCCTCTTACGCGTCGGGTTGCAAGCATTTATTCTTTGTGTGCAGGTACTGTTTACATAGTGTTGCTTGGTTCTCCTACTGGTTCGATAACCTTGGTTTCATTACTAAGGGAAATACCTACCATAGCTATGTTGCATCATCCCTTCCTATTCAGGGAAATACTAGCCATCATTCATATGCACCAATTATGTGTTATGATCCGCAAACCCCAAGGTGACAACAATTGGGACACTTTCCGGTGATGATTGTAGTTTGAGGAGTTCATGTATTCACCATGTGTTAATACTTTGTTCCAGTTCTCTATTAAAAGGAGGCCTTAATATCCCTTAGTTTCCTTATGGACCCCGCTGCCATCGGAGGGTAGGACAAAAGATGTGATGCAAGTTCTTTTCCAGAAGCATGTATGACTATTTATGGAATACATGCCTACATTATATTTATTAACTTGAGCTAGTTTTGTGTCACCTTAGGTTATGACTGACCATCCAACGAAATCACGGATCCAATGCCTATGAGCTTTTCACATATTGTTCTTGCTAAGTTAGTTTTGTTGTTGCTACCATTACAATTGCTACAAAATTATCACTACTGTTGTTACCGTTACTGCTGCTACTATTGCTATTACTATCAAACTATCATATTACTGTGCTACTAATCACTTGGCTGCAGATATTTAATCTCCAGGTGTGGTTGAATTGATAACTCAACTGCTAGTGCTTACAAAATATTCTTTGGCTCCCCTTGTGTCGAATATATAAATTTGGGTTGAATATTGTACCCTCGAAAACTGTTGTGATCCCCTATACTTGTGGGTTATCAAGACTTTTTTCTCGCGCGGTTGCTGGGGAGCATATCTATATTTGTTGAGTCACTTGGGAATTATATTTGTTGATCACTATGAAGAATCTGAAACATACTAGAACCAAGATTTTTTCCTCTAAGACGAGGGGAGGTAAGGAACTGCCATCTAGCTCTATACTTGATTCACCTTATGTTTTGAATAAGCTTGCAACCCCACCACATGCTATTGATCTTGATATGTCGCAAGTTATTGATGATGCTACTTCTGCTTTAAATGGTGCTATTAACGATGCTAGGGTGAATTTCTTGATGAACAAATTGCTAGAGCTAAAGATATTGACAATGCTGAAACTGATGAAATTACTAAAAATGATGAAGTCTTTGAAACTAAAAGCTATGAAACACGTATTAGACCTAGCTCTCCTATATTTTAATTGCCTAAGATACCTGAGGGTTATGTTATGGATGGAGAGGTAGCTAGAGACTTTCTTGCTTCTAAGGATAGAGATGATCTTAAGAAATTGTTATGCAAGTTGAAAGATGCTACCTCTTGAGCACTGCGTTGGATTTCCTTGAAGAGGAAAGGATGATGCAGCAAAGTAGCGTAAGTATTTCCCTCAGTTTTTGAGAACCAAGGTATCAATCCAGTAGGAGGCTTCACGCAAGTCCCTCATACCTGCACAAAACAAATAACTCCTCGCAACCAATGCGATAAGCGGTTGTCAATCCCTTCACGGTCACTTACGAGAGTGAGATCTGATAGATATGATAAGATAATATTTTTGGTATTTTTATGATAAAGATGCAAAGTAAAATAAAAGCAAAGTAAAAAAGCAAAGGAAATAACTAAGTATTGGAAGATTAATATGATGAAGATAGACCCGGGGGCCATAGGTTTCACTAGTGGCTTCTCTCAAGAGCATA